>NC_047679.1:14701448-14716448 GCF_011762505.2 Arvicanthis niloticus
AAGATCTTTGTTCTTTTGGAAGAGAAATATGGGTTCTTTAAAAAATATTTTAAAAATTCATTTTATTTCTCTTTCTTTCTCTCTCTCTCTCTCTCTCTGCATGTGTGTGTATGTATGTGCACATGTGTGTCGGTACCTGTAAAAAGAAGGTGTTGGAGCCTCTGGAACTGTAGTTGTGGGTAGTTGTCAGCCACTCTACATAGAGAGATGCTGGGAACTAAACTTGTGTTCACTGAAAGAGTAGCATGTGCTTTCAACCACTGGGCCATCTAACCAGCCTGAAACCTAGAGTTTGAACTATGAATGTTTCATAATAAGTCATAATGGAAAATAAGGAGAACTCATTTTAACAACTATATCAGGAAATCTTGACATTCTTAAGAACTTAACTTTAATCTTTAATTTTGGAGGCTCTTTAAATATGAATATGAGTTCAAAAGCCTCAAACAAAATTTTCTTTTTTCTTTCAACACTTCAATAGTCCTGAAATGATGAAGAGACTCACTAACTTATTTGCAATAGCTTTTCAATTATACAATATGCTGAGGGCTAATAACTCCTTTGTCTCTTATTGCTAGTTCTCCAAAAGGTATGACCTCACCTTCCTGGGTAAGCAAAGGAGACTCTATGAAATAAAACCAATATTAGGTCAAATAAAAGGCTTGTCTAGACAGCTACCACCAGGAACAAATTCCACATAGCCAGTACAAAAAGGCATATAACATTAGGTACTAAATGACTTGTAAAAATAGAGAAAGTACATAGAGAAGTGTCAGGTTTTGGGTCTAGTACATATTTCACACCATGCCATCTCCCTTGTCATTCTCAAGAGGACAGTTCACAGCAGCAGACACATAGTAAATATATACATATACGGCAGCCAGTCCATTTGGCAGGGTGATTTCACATATATTTGTAAAGCTCCTTCTATTTCCTTCAAACTTATAAAGAATAGTGAATCAAACTACACAGAGAAAGAGATACATCATACAAGACAATAAATGCCACTATAAGAAAAAAAACCTCAGGATAAGTAAAACTGAAGTCATTGACTTGCTGCCCTTTTGAATACCAAGCAGGAATTAGAAATGCAGAGTGGCAGTAACCCAGACTCCTCATCCTGGCATCTAGAGAACTAAAAGCTGGAGTGCCAGCAAGGAGCAAGCAAAAAATACTTTAGAAAAAAAAAATGAAATATGTATTAGACATTGGTCTCTGTAAGAGAACACATGTGCAAAAGAACTTGGAAAAAAGACTTACTTTGGCCCCAACAACCTCCAAAATAAATCTTTGTGCCTGAGTAGCTAAAGTCTAAGAATACTTCTGGAGGTATGCACTATCCTTCCAATGCTCTTCTCAAGACAGTATTTTTAATGATTAAGAAAATTCCTTTGCATCCTTGATGTAGAAAATGGGTGGGGTCTGGCCAATTTCTCAGATTCCCTCAGGACATCTTTCCTATTGCTGTGATGCAAAGTACTAGAGTTCGTTTTAATGGCCCTAAGTTTTAAATCAGCCACCATTTCCTTGGCTCCAACTCTACATAGGCTGCTCTTTTCTAGGAAATAAGTTTTTCAAGCCTTTCCAAAGCCCAGAAGCTGGGATACCATAAAATTTCTTCTACCATACTTGTCCTAGGATACAGATAAAATGCAGATCAATTCTTTGCCAGATTGAATGCCCTCCAGTCTAGTTCCCAATAGAGGGCTAGTTGCTATCTGAAGCCTTACAGAAACTCAGTTTTCACCTGCTCTTCTGCTACCTATTATAGTCTGCTTACACTATTTTATGTCCTCTCTAGCTCATATCACCAACTTATAAAAGTTCCTATCAAAAACTGATTCCAAAAGTCAGGAAGGAGAGAAGAGGGGTTGGGGTGGTGGTGGTGGGGCAACTATCTGACAAAATAGTGAGGACCTGAGCCTGGAGCCCACTGCTTTACTCCATTTCCCCACCTTATTCCAGGCTCATTTCTAGCCCATTATATGGCATGATACCATCCATGTTCGGAGAAGGTCTTTGTCCCCTTACTCAATTCTTTCTGGAAATGATTTCATAGACAGTTCACAGTTGTGTACTTTACTAATCTCTTAGATGCTTCTGGATCCAATGAAGTTAACAATCAATATTTAATCATCATAGGAGCATAAACTAGTGAGTAAAGGTATGTAAGAATAGAAAATCAAGTTTTACTTAACATTAGACTGAAAACTCGAATCTTAAAATACACAAAAGTTATTAATAAGAGAACCTAACAACTATACCCTGAATACATTCCTCAAATCATACTATAAAGCCACCTACTTAGAATATTCAAATAATTGGATGTATAAAAATATATACAAAGAAAGGAACATATAGACACATGAAAAGAAAAGTCATTAAAAACATGAGAAATGACTCAGTGAGATGGCAAAGGATTGAGGTGCCTGATGCAGAGTCTGATGACCCACTTTTAGTCCCCAGGACCCACAAGATTGACAATGTCAGGACTCCATTGTAGACCAAAGGGTTTATAGCTGGGATTAGTGTTTACTGTTCTCCTTTGTTACCCTTCAGAGTACCTTCCTCTTCCAAAAATGAGGGAACACGGGGGTGGGGGGTAGCTCTATGGAGGCACTTGCTTGGTTTCTCCATGTTTAACATATAGGTGGTGTTTTCAGCAATGGGGCCTTGCTGTCATTTTGTGGAAAGCAAGCTATAGTCTTAGCAAGCTTCATTGGGTGACATGAGATGTGCAGCTGGAATTCTATCTCCCCCATTATTTGGCGATTTCATTCAGATCACCTTCATGTACATATATAATCATAGAAAGCTTCTACTGTATTAGGTTTCCATACTACCCTTCAACTGCCCCTTAATTTCAGTTGTCTCTTCCCATATTCCCTTCCTCATCTACCTCTCCACTTCCCTTTGCACTTGATTCTCCCATTCTAGTCTATCCCTATCCATCCATAACTATCCTATTTCCCTTTTCTAAAGTCCCTTGATACCCTTTGTGGCTTTACAAATTGTAGCTTGATTATCATTGACTTAATAGGTAATATCCACCTACAAGTGAATACATACCTTATTTTTTTCTGGGTCTGAGATACTTCACTCAGGATGATTTTTCCCCCTAGTTCCACCCATTTACCTGTTAATTTTATGATGTCATTTTAAAAAAATGGCTGAGTATTACCAAACTTAAAAAGCCTTAGATTAACATTAAAAAATAGTATAAAAGCAAAAAGGAGAAACGGGGATGGGATAGGGGTTTTCTAGGGAGGGGAAATGGAGAAGGGGATGGCATCTGAAATGTAAATAAAATATCCAATAAAGATTTCTACATAAAAAAAAAAAGAAAAAAATGGCTGAGTAATATTCATTCGGCAAATGTACCACATTTATCCATTCTTCTATTAAGGGACACCTAAGTTGTTTCCAATTTTTGCCTATTATGAACAGAGCAGTAAAAAAACTTGGACAAACATCTCTGTAGTACGATGAAGTCTTTTTTGGGTATATGTTCAAGAGTGGGATAGCTGGATTTTGAGGTAGATCAACTCCCACCTTCCTGAGGAACTGTCACCCTGATTTCCATAGTGGCTGTACAAGTTTGCACTCCCACCAGCAATGGATAAGTTTTCTTCCTCTTATTTTATGAGCTGTCACTTGTTTTGTTGATCTTAGCTATTCTGACTGGTGTAAGATGGAATCTCATAGTTTTAATTTGCATTTCCCTGATGGCTAAGGATGTTGAACATTTCTTTAGGTGCTTCTCAGCCACTTGAATTTCATCTTTTGAGAATTCCATTTAAATCTGTAGCCCCATATTTGTGTTGTTTTGTTTTCTTGAAATGTATTTTTTTAAAGTTCTTTATAGACTTTAGATATTGGCTCTCTATCAAATGGGTAGTTAGTAAAAATTCTTTCGAATTTTGTAGGCTGGTGCTTTGTCTGAATGATGGTGTCTTTTGCTGTGCAAAAGCTTTTCAGCTTCAAGATGTCACATTTATTAATTGTTGATCTTAGTGCCTGTGCTAATGGTGTTCTATTCAAGAAATTGTCTCTTGTGCCAATGAGTTCAAGGCTATTCCCTACTTCCTCTTCTATCAGGTTCAGTACATCTGATTTTATATTGAGGTCTTTGATCCATTTGGAGTTGAGTTTTTTACAGTGTGCTCAGTATGGATCTATTTGGATTCTTCCCAGTTTACCAGAACCATTTGTTAAAGATGTTGTCTTTTTTATTCCACTGTGTGCTTCTAGCTTTTTAAAATCAAAAATCAGGTATCCAAAGGTGTGTGTATCTTCAATTAAGTTCCACTGATCAACGTGTCTATTTTTTTCTAATACCATGCTGTTTTTATTACTATAGTTCTGTAGTACAACTTGAAATCAGGAATAGTGATATATTATCCAGCAGTTCTTTTATTGTTCAGGATTGTTTTAGTTATCCTGAGTTTTTTGTGTTTCCATATATACCTGAAGATTGTCCTTTTAAGTTCTGTGAAGAATTGTGTTGGAATTTTGATGGTGATTGCATTGAATCTGTAGGTTACTTTTAGTAGGTTGGCCATTTTTATTTTATTACTCCTACTGATCCATAAGCATGGGAGATCTTTCCATTTTCTGATATCTTTTCAATTTCTTTCTTCAAAGACTTGAAGTTATTATCATACTAGTCTTTCACTTGCTTGGTTAGAGTTATACCAAAATATTGTATATTATCTGAGGCTATTATGAAAAGCATTGTTTCCCTGATTTCTTTCTCAGTCCTTTTGTCATTTGTATATAGGAGGGCTACTGATTTTTTTGAGTTTTATATTCAGGTACTTTGATCAAAGTGTTACAGTAGGAGTTTCCTGATGGAGTCTTAAGGGTCACTTATGTATACTATCATAACATCTGCAAGTAAAGATACTTTGACTTCTTCCTTTACAACTTCCATCCCTTTGATCAACTTTAGTTGTCTTATTGCTCTAAGACATCAGGCTTTTAAAGACTCTACTGAGAAGTCAAGTGTAATTCTAATGTCTCTGCCTTTATATGTTACTTGGTCTTTTTCCCCTTGCAGCTTTTAGTAGTCTTTGTTTTGTACATTTAGTCTTTTGAGTAGAGGTGGCATTCTTTTCTAGTATATTTGGTGTTTTATAAGGTTCTTGTAAGCATATCTTCCTTTAGGCTAGGGAAATTTTCTTATATTATTTTGTTGATAATATTTACTGTGACTTTCATGCTGGATGCTCCTCCTCCCTCCATTCCTATTATTCTGAGATTTGGTCTTGTAGTGTCCCAGATTTCCTGGATGTTTTGTGCCAGGAATTTGTGAGGTTTAATATTTTCTTTGGTCAACATATCTATCCTTTTTTCTATCTGTCTTCGATGCCTGGGATTCACTCTTCCACTTCTTGTATTCTGTTGGTGAGACTTGTCTCTCAGGTTCTTAAATTCAGGGTCTTAAATTTTTAATTTCCAGATTTCTCTCAGTTTGGGTTTTCTCTATTGACTCTTTTTCCACATTTAGGTCTTGAGGTGTTGTTTTAGTCATTTCCTTCTGCTGTTTGGTTTTCATAGATTTTTTTAAAAAGGGATTTTATTCATTTCCTCTTTATAGACCTCTATCATATTCATAAAGGCTGTTTTAAGATCTTTTCCCTGGGCTTCAGCTATGTTGGAATATTCAGGGCCTGCTGTGGCAGGGTCGCTGGGCTCTAGTGGAGACACACTGTTCCGGCTGTTATTGATTGTGTTTTTGTGCTAGGTCTAGACATCTGGAATTGAGAACATCTTAATTCTAGGTGCTGATATTTGGTCTTGTCTTTGTTAGTTTTGTTCCTTGGCATCTGTTTCCTTTTCTGGTTCTTAGAAGAGTGCCTTGCCTGTGTGTTGCCTGGTAGGAAATTCTACCAGAGTCTTGATAGATTTGGCCACTGGGGCTTCCAATTAAAATCTGTTTCTGAGTATTGGGAGCTGACATATAAAAATGAAGATGGGGTAGAGGAGGTGAGGGGGGGTCACAGGAGGGAAGAAATCAGGGTGTTCCACCAGGATCTGCTTAGTCCCCTGGGACTTGGAGCAGAGAGTGAGGAGAGGTCATAGCAGAGGGTCTGCTGCAGAACTGGGGTGAAACTGGAGGACTGGACTTGGAGGAATGGAGGGAGAGGTGGAGGTCTGCAGTAAGCTTATTTGTTTCCTGGGTCAAAGTGGCTTTTGAATTCCTAGGGAGTGCCTGCAGGTGTTGGGGGCTGGGACAAAAGAATGAGTGAGTAGAGGTTAGGAGGGCAAGACCTGGTGATTCACTGGAGATGGGGCAGAGGGGGAAGGGAGGCTGCAGTAGGTGTTCTGTTAAAGAGCTGAGGATGTGACCAGGGGGTTGGATTTTTGAGGAACAAGGGGAGAGGTGAAGTTAGCCTACCTGCTTCCCTGTCCAGAGTGGCCTGAGCATTCCCAGGGAGTGCCTGCTGGAGTTAGGCACTGGGATAAAGAATGACTGGGGAGAGAGAATAGGAAGGGAATATCAGTGGGGTGCACCGGAGATGGAGACAGAGAGGGAAGGGAGGCTGCAGCAGGTGGTCTGTTGCAGAGTTGGGGGTGAGACTGGGGGATATTGGAGCAGAGAGGGAAGTGAAGATCTGCAGTCAGCCTACCTGCTTGCCTGGCAGGAGTGGCCTTTGGGTTCCCAGGGAGTGCCTGCTGGAGTTGGGGTCTGCAATAAAGCAATGAGGAAGGAGGTTAGGAGGGGAAGATCTGTGTCATCCAATGGAGGTGGGGGTGGAGAGGGAAGGGAGGCCTCAGCAGGTGCTCTACTGCAGAGCTAGAGGTGAAACTGGGGGTGGAGGCCGTTGGGTGCAGAGGGGAGCAGGGATAGGTGAAGAGCTGCAGTCAGCTTACCTGTTCCCTGGCAGAAGTGACCCGTGGGTTCTCAAGGAGAGTCTGCTGGAGTTGGGGGCTGGGATAAGCACTGACTGGGGGGATGGGAGGCTAGCAGCAGGTGTTCTGCTGTTGGGCTGGGGATGAGAGGGGGAATAGGATTTGGAGGAACGGAGGGAGAGGTGAAGATCTGCAGTTAGTCTATCTGCTTCCCTGGAAGCAGTAGCCTCTGCATACCCAGGGAATGCCTGAAGGAGTTATTTTCTGACTCCCAAATGTACATTGTGTACAAATGTGCACATACATGCACATATGACAAATGTGACACCTTTTCCCCATTGGAAAATGAAAATGTCATAGTCAAAGAAGAGATCAATGAACCGTACATGCCAGTAGTAGTCAAGGACTCAGTCAATAAAGCAGGAATTATAACACTATAAAAGCACAGTCAAGAGAAATGGGGGCTATACTGAGATTTGTAACATTTGTCTATAATTTAAAAAAAATTATAACCTCTAGATTTGAATAATGACATATATTTTCATACCCCAAACTAACAGCATAAAACGTATAGACCAGTGAGCAAAAACCTCATAACACGAAGGAAAAAAAAATACAGGGAAGGGCTAATAGGGGAGTTGCTGGACTTTGGAATTTTTTTTTATGTTAAAAAACATTTTTTTTTATATTTTATTTACATTTAAGATGCCATCCCCTTTCCACATTTCCCCTCCCTAGAACACCCCTGTCCCATGCACCCCCTTTCCTTTTTGCTTTTATGCGATTTTTTAAAAATGTTAATCATAGGATTTATAAGTTTGGTAATGCTCAATCAGAAGGGTAATTCAATACCCAACCTAGATATAAAAACTATCTTTGACTGGTGGAGACACGTGAACATCTGCCTCCATGACCCCTCTCTCTTTCTCTCTCTCATCACCTAGCTTCTCCTCTTCTTCATCTTCTCTCCTTGTTCCATCTCTTCCTCTCAGTACTCCTTCCCACTTAGCTCCTCCTACATATCACTCTTCCTGTTAAAGTAGAACTTTTCTCTCAGAATACAATTAGAGCATACTTATTCCTAATTGTACCAGTGAGGTACAAGATTGGACTTTGGAATTTGTGAGAGGCCAGATACATTCTGCTCCTGACATCTTATTTATCTAAAATAAACTCTTAATATTTACAGGATTGTTTCAAATGCACTACACCATAATGATGAACAAATTTTATCTCCCTGACAGTAGAATCCAGACTTCAGAGAAGTGTTCCCAATTAAAGAGAAGACAACAAAATCTACTCTTCTGAAGCAGTGAAACAATAGTAAATACTGATGCTGAGGCTGTGTGTCAGAAGCAGGCTAACCAATGATGTTAAGACTTTAATTGATAAAGCCAGAGTGCAGGCATAAGGCTACTGGTTTGTTTTACAATGACTGTAATGATAACACCAGAGGATGCAGCTCTCTGTGATGCAAACTTGCCGTATAATTTGGAGAACATGCAAATCCCAATACTTCTTTGAAGAATTTTCTCAGTAGTTCATATGGACTCTACTGAGTCGTTTCTGCAGTATTATGGCTGAATACTTGACTCTGCCTCCAAAAGGTACTGAGACCTCTATGCAGGACATGTACTACAAAGTAGCATTGCCTTCTTACACATTTAAAATTAGAAATAATACATACATAATACATGGAATGTACATATTCAGTTTGATCAATTTTGACAAATGGATGCATATATAGAAATGTCATCCAGAATAACTTTTAGAACATCTGTCTAACCATAGAAGGTTTTCTTATTCTTTTTGTAGTCTCTGTTTACTCATCCTTGCAGGTTATTTCTAGCTTTTATTGCTGTAGATTATTTGTGTCTTATTTTAAAAATTATACATCAGTAACAATAAACAATAAAAATAATCTTATGAGCCAGTTGAGGATAAATAAACCTTTCTGTTAAGGACCATCTCTTAAACTGGGGAAGGTAACAGTGGATACTAGAAATATTTTTAAATATTGAAATAAGATAACTTAGGTCTTTGTATTTTCTAACTTACTCAAGTGGGAGGACAAACTAAAGACGATGTTAGAGGTTCCTCAGAGACCACCACCACATGCAAAGATATCCAATTAATTTTTAGCCATAAGAAAATGAAGACAGAAAACAGATGAAAAGAGACTAGCAAATTATGTGTAATACTTTGTGTATAAAAATATCTAAAAAATAATGAAGAATTAAAATGGCTGGTTGAAGAATATTGAGGACTCTGCCATGGTTAATGGGACAGAATTACTGAAGTCTTTGGTAGTAATTTTTGCAGCTTAGTATCTATTTACACACACACACACACACACACACACACACACACACACACACACACTAAGTTCAGAATAGTAAGAATGTGAATGTCATTTATAGCATCCTAAGCAGAAGAGGGAGACTAAAAAGCCAAGAGAGAAGACACTAAACAGAAAACAAATAAGATAATGGAAATGAGTAAAGAATATATCAACAAACAAAATAATCCTGACAGATTAACCTCACAGAGCAAAACCAGGATTATTAGAAGATATTTTCCTAAACATTAACGTAAAACCAGTGTCAGGCTTTTTTTTTTTTTTTTTTTTTTTTTTTTTTTTTTGTACTTTTAGTCAAAAGGTGCTCCTTTTAGCAATTCAATATATATATATATATATATATATATATATATATATATATATATATATATATATATATATTTGGTTTTTCGAGACAGGGTTTCTCTGTGTAGCCCTGGCTGTCCTGGAACTCACTCTGTAGACCAGGCTAGCCTCAAACTCAGAAATCCGCCTGCCTCTGCCTCCTGAGTGCTGGGATTAAAGGCATGCGCCACCACCACCCGGCTAATATTTATATTTTTTATACAATGAATTTAAATTGCTTTTTAAAAAATCCCACGAACTGCTTGGAATTCAAAGGAGATGTATTTAAGGTCAGAGATCTTCCTCCATATTTGATTTCCCCCCAATATTATGGTTTGTTTTGTTTGTTAAACTGGCAGGTGCTACATTTCTAGCTGCTGGTTTCACTCCCATGTTCCACATCTAGCTTTAGAGTGTGGCAAGTCATGGTTTACTGTCACCTGAGCATTGCTAGTTTGGAGTATCTAGTACAAACAGTAATTCTATAATTGGATTTGTATTGACCATCTATGAATCATTTCTAGTCTACAGTGTGCCCCAAATGTAACTTCATCATCCAGATTCCTCAATATAGAATAAAAGCTTTTATCATTAGCTACAATTTCTGCAGTATGTTTTCAGATGAGTGTTCTTGAGGTTTTGCTATGACCGAGTATCTTACACTAGATAGCAAACCTACTGGTAAGTTGTTTTTTTTCTTCTTCTTCTCAGCCCTTGCTACATCAATGTGAACCTTGATTATGCTCTTTAATATGAACTAAGAACTATAGTTTTGCATGCTTTTCCCTAAAACTCAATTTTTTTTCTATCACTTGGAGTATTCTAGAAGGTTTACCAAAATATTGCTTGGTTTCAGACCTCAGGACAAGGGACTGAGGTACACATATTTTACATACCAAAGCAGACCTGACACATACCTGGTTCTTCCAGCATCCCTCAGTCCCTGGCTGGCACACCCTGCCCCCAACCATGGAATTTTCCAGTACACGGGCTGGGCTACCTTTACCCCAGAGGTTACTCCATCTGTAATCCAGACATTTTGTGCTCACTCTCGCTCTCGCTCTCGCTCTCGCTGCTCTCGCTGCTCTCACTCTCGCTGCTCTCGCTCTCGCTCTCGCTCTCGCTCTCGCTCTCGTTCTCGTTCTCGTTCTCGCTCTCGCTGCTCTCGCTGCTCTCGCTCTCGCGCTCGCTCTTGCTCTCGCTCTAGTTCTCGCTCTGCACCCCTTTCTCGCTCTCCCTCCCTCCCTCCCCTACCTACCTTTCCCCATGAGACTTCCCTGGCCTTGGTCCTTGGGGCCAGTGAACTCGCCCACCCAAGAGCAGCTTCCCAATAAACCTGCCTTTAATATAATCTAATCTGGTATAAATTGGCTCATTTCACCTATGGCAGAGAAACAACCTATCAAAAATGCCTTAGTATTTACTACTGCTGCCCCCAGTTACCCTGGAAAAACAGGGTGACGGGGGTTTAGGGAGCTGATGTGGGTGGGGGGTTTTCTGCCATTTTTCAAGCTTCAGCCATCCTGTGGTAAATAAGACTTGCATTTAAACAACATTAATAATCTGAGCAGAGTGCTTGAGTTATAAAATCAGTGCCACCCAGGGTAATCCTGCAAGGATCTCAAGAGGAAAGACAGTGTGCTGAAAAATTGGGATTGAATTACTGGTTCATGGTCTGTCAGTCTCGGCACAGCAGCCAATTTGAGTATCCATGAAGTAGAAAAGACTTGTAGGAACCGAGGTTTGAAGGCTAGGACTTACATTTCTAGGTGGCCTAGTCATGTCTAAGGGATGAAAGACATTCACTTTTTAAAATTCTCATTTAAACTCCGCTGGAGGCAGGGATGACGATGACTACCTTCCACTCCAAGAATGAAGCCTTCAGGTAATGTCTCATCTCATATTCTTTCTGAGCTAACTGATCATCAAAAGAACATAGAGCCTGTAATCTTGATCTTCCTTCCTTCCTTCCTTCCTTCCTTCCTTCCTTCCTTCCTTCCTTCCTTCCTCCCTCCCTCCCTCCCTCCCTCCCTTCCTTCCTTCCCTCTTTTTTTAAAATAGAAAATTTTTTTTGTTTTTTTGAAACTGGGTTTCTCTGTGTAG
The DNA here is from genome assembly GCF_011762505.2 of Arvicanthis niloticus. Lineage (NCBI taxonomy): Eukaryota > Metazoa > Chordata > Mammalia > Rodentia > Muridae > Arvicanthis > Arvicanthis niloticus. Next base: position 14,713,090 of record NC_047679.1, read on the forward strand.
CCCAGGCTATCCTGAACTCACTCTGTAGACCAGGCTGGCCCCGAACTCAGAGATCTATGTGCCTCAGCCTCCTGAGTGCTGGGGTTAAAGGTATGAGCCACCACAATCCAGCCCATAATTTTTCTAATTTGTAGGTTTCTCTGGTTTCTGGAAGGATCTAATGGATCATGCCATACTGCCAAAGTCCACACACAGTCAGATAGTCATTGGAGTCTTTTCCTCCTTCAAGAAAGGAAATCTTGAGATTTCAGGTGTTTGTATATCCTCAAGATGTAGTAGGTGGTGGCTTGTAAACATCAGGTAGAAGTCCCACTACCAATTACAAAGTAGTCTGTTTATCTCATTTCTGGGGGAACCCTGTTCACACAAACCTCTCTTACATTTTTTGCCTCAGAAGGGAAACCAGCACATCACGCTTTGCCCCAATACGTTGTTCAGAGCCAAGTTGCAGGGGTGCATCAATATCAGTCCACTCTTCCTGTTGAGTGAAGCCCATGGGTCAGGCAGGGCACTATCTCTCTCTGGAAGCCCAAAGGCAGGGGTTCTGAGGCCTCCACATGGACTACACATCTCACCCTAGGCCCCAGAACAGACCAAAGCCTTGCCTTAAAAGATTTTTGGAATTGAGTTATAGACTGTTAAAGCTGCCCTTAAAAAACAGCAAAACAGTAACTATTAAAAAGATAAGCTGTGTATGTGTGTGCATAGGTGTGTTTCTTATGTGTATATGTGTATCTGTAGAGTGTGTGTGTCTGAGCATGCACTCTTGTGTTTTTGAGGGTACATTTGCCTATGCATAGGCATATGGAGGCCAGAGGTCAATCTTTGTCATGTCCTACCTTTAAAAAAAATCTACATAATGAAAGTAACAGTAATTAATGAAAAAATTAAAAAAAAATGGAAAGCTATACTAAGACAGAAATAAGACATGTAGCAATACTAAATTATCAGGTAAATATAATTAAAAATAAACTATATCTATAATAAAAAAACAATGTTCCTGGGTTGAAGAAATTGACCAGCAATTAAGAGTACTTGGTTATTTATTGCTCTTTCATAGGAATTGGGTTCAGGTTCTAGCACCCATGTCAGGCAGTTCACAACCTTTTAAAAGTGCAATTCAGAGCATCCAACAATCTCTGAACTCCATGTGCATCTGGCACAAATGAGGTACATATAAACTCATGCAGGCATGCACACACACATATACATAAATAAAAATAAACAAATAAGTTTGCATTAAAAAAAGGGTACTCCATAATAATAAAGATAACAATAAACTATGTACTTGAATACATGTAAAAAAAAAAAACTAGGTAAAATGTTTAAAGCAGAACTAGTAGAATTGCAAGCAGACATTTACACAAACAAGAAAAATGAAAAGCACCCTCCCCATGTACAGACAAAGAAAAATAACAATGGGAAGCTGAATATAATTGAAAAGAGTGACAAAAATGGAAAAATATTGTTTTTAATAATTTACAAAAATTTACCATAAACTAGGTCATAGTGGAAGTTTAAAAAATGTTGAATAATCTGTACCATACAGACACTGAAAAAACCCATAAAGTGTAATCAAAAGAAAGCAAAAATGATGCTTAGAATCTACAAAGTCTTCTCACTAAATGAGTGGTTGTGAACTGGAGGGCATTATGTTAAGTCCAGACAAAGAAATGTGAGTGTCACAGGTCTTCTTTCAAATTTGGAAGCCATAACTGTTTACTTAAATGTAAAGTATGAACAACCAAAGGTTGGGAATAGTTGGGGACAGTGAATGGATATGCAAGGCTGTATTCGATTTGCTCACTCTGTATATATGTGTTAAAACATCCTCTTAAAGGCCATAAATACATACACATTATACATGATGAAGAAAAATATAGCATTAAAACCAATTTATGAATAAAATTATGAATAAAATTCTCATTGCTGAAAGAATTCATAATGAAAATTACAACATATTATAGGCCCCAAAATAATACATTGTAGTTTTGTTCATCATGTATAAAGTATATGTATATGTATTAATGGCTTTTTAAGATGATATTTTGAGATGCAGTAAAGTGATATTCAGATGGAACTTATATCTAAAATGAACAAATGCATTGAAAACCAAAACACATTTCATACCAATGATGCATCCTACCAAAATGACAGGAAAGGAAAAATATCAAAAACATAAAAGTTGCCTATAATAATGAAAAACTATATATGATGGATATACATCACAAAGCTTAGTATATATTTTTTTTAAAAATCTAGGTTTTGCATTACACTCCCCCAAATGAGATATTTCAGTAAAAAACCCAAGATTATAGAAACAAAACCTTTTAAAGTGAATCCAGATATAGTAGGGGAAAGCAAATAGTTACAGAAAGAAAGGGCAGTAAAGGGATTTGTTCAACTAGAGACCAAGACTTGTTATGTAAGGAGATTCTAACTAAGGGTGCTGTAAATGAGGAAAGACAAAGAACAACAGGAGTCAACAAGTAAACCCTGTTATCAGCACCCGAGTCTCCTTAACACTCATGCCCTAGCATGCTATAAAACTATCATTTGTTATCTATGTCCTTTAGATGATGAGGACAACGAAGATTGACATTTATCTATTTCAGTTACATATTCCTACTCTCTAAAAATGAGGAGCCTCAATAAACACTGGTTAATAAATAAAAAATCAAAACTAGAATTCATTTTAAAATACAAAGGAACAGATGAATTATATCCTTGGAGTAGGGAAGTACTTTCTAGAGATAGACAAAAATTAGATTATATAAAATTTTAAAAAGTAATAGGTACTCACAGACATCACAAAATGTTGTAAATAAAAGGTAGAAATAAACTATTAAATACTTGAAGATTTATAGGGCATGCAAGCAGGAAGACATATGGGACTCAGGAATGCATAGGGGATTTAAGAATGCATGAGGGATTTAGGATGGCCTAAGGGATTTAGGACTGCAGAGGAGGCTTAGGAACCCTATAAAGGACTTAGACATATCAATAAGAAAAGATCAAACAACTTTGTAGAGCTGGCAAACCACACACAGAGCTCAATTTGGAGGAAGGAAAACAAAAAACAAAGAACCAAATAACAAAAATGCTAGAGACTTCACTATTATTCAAACAAAAGCCACTGGAGACCTCACTATTATTCAAAGAAGCTCAAGCTAAAGAACAAAAAAGGTGATGTTGCATAATATAGGCAGTCAGTTTGAAAGTAATTCAGGGTTAGAACCTAGAAACTCTAGTTTTAAGTACATATGCAAGAGAGATTGTATCATGCTTCTCATACCCATTTACGTTCAAGTAGTGTGTTTTACTTAGGTTATTTATTTCTGCACCTACTAAGCTATCGC
>NC_047679.1:14721448-14779902 GCF_011762505.2 Arvicanthis niloticus
GAACATAAGAATAAGCATTTATAATGCAGTTAGTAATTCTGCTGATTTAGAAAAGGGCCAGTTGTAGGTGCTTCTCTATGATTCGTCACCTCACTTGACCCTGATACTTGGCTAGGTTTCCTATACCAGGTACGATTTCCTTCATGCTGAATGGTACTTAGGTCCAATTAGAGAACTGTTTGTTATTGCCAACATCTGGAGTGTCACTATTGCACCCTTGGGGTTAGCATGCCATGCTGGTCATTGTGACAATTCATAGGTTTATGTATACTTCTCACAAGCTAGAGTCATCTGGGAAGAGGGAACCTCAATTTTGAAAAATGCTTCCATAAGGTTAGGTTGAATGCAGTCCTTCAGAGCATTTTCTTAATTAATGTTTGAGGGTGTAGTTCACTGTGGGTAGCGTCACCCTGGGCTGGCAGTTCTTGAGAAAGCAAGCTAAGCATGTCATGAGAGCCAGCCAGTAGGCAGTGATCCTCCATGGCCTCTGCATCAGCTCCTGTGTGCAGGTTTCTTCCTGGTTTGAATTCCAGTTTTGGCTTCCCTCAGTGGACAGTGACTCAGGATATGTAAGCCAAACAAACACATTCCTCCTCAAGTTATTTTTGGTCATAGTGTTTCACCACAGCAATAGTAGTAACCTACCTCAGACACTGTTATATCTGGGACTATTGATCACTTTTCTCTCTTGGAATCTCACATGGGATCATCAGGTTCTGTGAAAGCTAGCCCTCAGGGAAGAGACTTTCAGGTTAGGTTCAGCTCAGGAGCCTCTAGGCTCTGATCCAAAAGTACATGGTGTCTTCAGCAATTAGAAACTTACCTTCTACTTCTGGGGGTCAACCAAGGGCAATAACAATAGTCTATAATGTTTAGGGGAGTCTCTTGGACTGCCTTGACCAACAGCTCATAAGGGAGCTTCTCATGCCTGGTGTTATTTTTATAAACACTAGGGGAAACTTTTCATTTAAAGTATGTAGATATGAATATATGTATACATGTAGACTTCTATGTGTTAGATATAATTTTAGGTAAATAGATAGTACTGAGTCTTTATGACTTCTTCAGATATCCTTACTGTTATTTTGCCCTTCTCTCTCATTGTTCCTCTGTGTTGACCTCCTTTCCCTTTCCAAGTTACCCCAACCCCCATTCCTTATTTCAAATTACTTTTACCTTACTAAGTTTGTCTCTTTTGCTTCACCCCGCCCCACAGTCCATTTTTACTCTTATTCCTATTTTTTTCATTTTCATTTTTATTTTGAGAATCTTATATATTTACATCACTTCCACCCCGTCTCTCCCACTTAAAATTCTTCCTGCATTCTCATACTTGCTTTCAAATTTATGACCTCGTCTTTCATAATTATGATTGTTTTACACACACATGCACGCACGCATGCGCACTCACTTTAGTGTTGCTCCTGTGCATATGAGTTTCAGACTGACCACTTGGGATTTAATAACCTAATAGGGGACTTCTCTCTAGTGAAGAAGGATTTTCCTTCTCCTAGCATCCATTAGGGATGGGGTCTTGTGATACTTTCTCCATCTATGTTGATATAGCAACCGGTGTTGTCATTGTTCAGGCTTGTTTAGGCAACTGCATTATCTATCTGTGAAGTCATCTGATCCTGGGATCTGAGGATTTTTTTTTTATTACTGATTCAGTCTCATAGTTTGTTTTAATATATTCAGGTTTTCTGTGTCTTGTTTGCTCAAGTTTGGGAGTGTGACATTGTTTTATGTGTGTTTTTCATGCCAGTGTTTTGGTGTGTAATAGTACACTATGACCTGCTTTATTTCTATAGTATTGATTATAATGTGTCCCCTTTTACTTCTAAATTTTTAATTTGAAATTTTATTTTAAAGTTTTATTTTATTTGAGATTTTTATACATGAGTACTACTGTATTTATATCATTCCCACTCATTGCCAGCCCCCAACTCCTCCTGTGTCCCCCATGCTCACTCTCAAATTTATAACTTCTTCATGTGTGTATGTGTAAATACAATGTCCTAAGTCTGTTTAGTGTTGCTCATTTGATAGCTTATCAGGCGCCTGTCCCTAGAGAAAACTGACCCTCCCCCTCTTCTTAGCCATTACTTGACTGCAGCTTTTCATCTAGGGTTGGGGCTTTGTAAGATTTCTTTCATTGTTGGTGTTTCAGCTGGTATTGTTCTTGCTCAGGTCTTCTTTATGCAAGCACATTGTTGAGATTCCATCTGTGTAGCTTCTGTATCATGTCTAGAAGACACTGTTTCACAGCAGATGCCTTGGTCCTCTGGCTCTTATAATCTATTTAACTCTTCTTTAGTGACATTCTTAGTTGTAGGTGTTGTGCTATAGATGCATCAGTTGGTGCTGGGCACTTCATGACCAGTTGCTCTGTGGTTAGACCAGTTGTGTATCTCTGTAGTAGTCTCTATTTGCTGTAAAAATATGCTTTTGTGATGAAGGATGAGAACTACATTTATCTGTGGGATAAGGATAAATATTTAGATTGCATTAGAAATTCTACTGGTTTATGAAAGTGACAATGGTTGGTTCTCCTCTAGAGTGCATGACTGCACCAGCCATGGGTTTCTAGTAGGAGGCATGATCCCTCTTGTTGAGTGGGCCTTCATCAAACTTGATAGAAGTTGGTTACCACCAAGATATAAGTGCCACTATTGTACAAGTGGTAATATCTTGCTATTGCCATTCTTGGCACCACAGCTGTTTAAGACTACCACTTAATTTTTCCCTTGGGAGTTTGCATAGCACCTTCAAATATGCTGAAAGCCACTCCTCAGGGACAGGATTCTATGTCAGTTACAGTTCTATTTCTCCAAGTCCCGTGTAAACTCTATGATGTCTTCAGCAATAGGGTTTTACCTTCAAGTTTTGAGAGGTAGCCAAGGAAAATTACAGTAATCTATATTGTCTGGGAGAATCTCTTGGGTTTCTCTGACCAACAACTAAAATCGAAGTTTCCCATGCCTGATGTATAGCTGCTATTAAGGGAGCATTATCAGCCCAAATGACATAACTCCATACACACACACACACACACACACACACACACACACACACACACACACGTGTATATATACGTATCTGTGTACATATGTATATGTATTCAATTATTACAGCATAAAGAAGGGAGTTGGACATGAAGTTGGACCCTTAGCAAAAGATCTATTAGCATTTTTTAGCTGCTGCAAAATGATAGGGTTTTTTTGACCACACTCCAGTGGAATATCACATATCCAAGAATATTTGGCCTGCACAATTTGGCCTTGATATGAAAAAAAAGGACATGCAGTTCGGTGAGAAGAGAAAGGTGGATGGATCTTGGAAGAGTTGGAGGAAGGAGGGTGAATATTACCCAATACGTCGTGCAAAATTCTGAAAGACCTAGTAAAAATACATTTAAAAATTTTTAACCAAGCGAGCGGTGGCACACAGCTTGGGCACCTGCTGCCAGAAGGCGGCTGCGCCTTTCTTTCTGAGTTCAAATCCCGCTGTCTCTCCCAAGTCTCATGGAAAAAATTTTTTTTTAAATGTCCTGAAACTCACCCTGTGTACAGGCCATAAACTTACAGTCCTAACCACAGAAACTAGAAAGGTACAAAGTGACTGACTATACTAGCACAGGGTACAAGTGCTGTGAAGTGGGAAATGATAAAAATGACAGAAGGTAACTGGGGAAGAGAAGGAGAGACTAAATACAGAAGGAGGAGTGAAAAATAACACTAAGGGTGTATGAAAAAGCCATAAGGAATCCCATTACTTTTTATTTACCTAAAAGTATGTGTAATATACATACACGTATTATATATACCTATATGGATACATATTTTTAATGAAGTTATTGCCACTTGGATTGACAATAATTTTACAAGAGCCATCAACTGTCTAACAAAAGTCCCAGTATTAGTCATGAAAAATACTCTTTCTTTCTTTTTAAATTTTTTTGTTATTTTGTTTTATGTGTTTGGCCATTTTGCCTGAGTGTGTGCATGCACACCATGTTCATGCCTGATGTTGCAGAGACCAGAAAAGGGAGCCATATCTGCTGGGACTGGAGTCATGGATAATTGTGAGCTGCCACGTGGGTTTGGGGGATCAAATATGCATCCTTTGCAAGAGTAGCCAGTACGATTAACTGCTGAGCCATTTCTCCCACCGTATAGTTTACACTTTTTCAATATGCTTACTAAGCTTTTTGGTCCTATGTAGTTCTGTAAGTCTTATTTAGATTCTAGATTCCTCATATGTTTGTCCATGGATATCCATTATATTGGTGTTTCAATGAGGGGATCAGGGCTGAAATCTGACAATTTTGACAATAGTATTCTTTCATCTACTCTTGTGACTATTTTAGTTTTCATGCTGTATATTTAAATCAAGAAATGTGTTTCTTCTCATTCTTGTCTCATTTATTATTTCAAGATCCCCTGTGATTGCATATAAATTTTTGGATGAATATTTTAAAATGTTATTAGAATCATGGTGGTAATTCCATGAATACATAATTTGCTTTGGGTAATACAGAGATCTCCCAATCCATGAAAATAGAATGCTGCTTTCCCATTTGCTTTGGTTTTTAATTGGTTTTAGCCACAGTTTGTTTGCTTTCCTCAGTGTACATTGATTTTGTAAGAATTCTTTTTTAGATTATTTTATTGTAGGTGTTTATAGCCTAGAAGTCACTGTGTAGCTCTGGCTTATCCTACACTCTTGATTTTTATGCCCCAGCTTCCCAGGAGTGTAATTATGGGCAGGCACTACCATACTCCAAACAAATGGTGATTTGTCTTTTCAGGATGTTAGCAATGGGAATACAACTGCAACTGGCTTTTGTGGGCAGATATTTTGCCTGTTACTTTGTGGTTTTAACATGTATTTTGTGGAGTCTTTAGGATTCTATACACATAAAGTCGTGTCTTCTATAAACATAAAGTTTATTTTAGTTTTTAATTTGAGTACTAGTTCACAATGTCTGTTTCCTAATTAGTCTTAATTTCCAGTATTATGCTAAATATATGTGGTGAAAGGAGGCATCCCTTCTTGTTTCTGATCTTTCAAATGAAGCTTGTAACCTTTAACTGATGGGTATTACATTATCTGCGGTGTTTTCATATATGACTTTTACTATACTAAACAGTAGTAATAGTTTCTCCCTGACTTTTTATTATGAAAATGCACTAGGTTTTGTAAAATGTTTTCAGCATTAAGACTTTGCCTCTTTATTCTATTGATACGATGTATAATTACTAATCATATGTATTATATTGACTGACAAAAGGTTGTGTGTATATTTGGTTAACTTTATTCTGGGTAGGGTTTTGAGCGTCTTTCTGAATGAGATTAACATTTGAATTGCTGAGCAAATAAAGCATACATATTCAGTGCGGATAGGATTTGCCCACTGCATTGAATAAAACAAATGACAGGACAAGTGAGAATTTATCTTCTCTGCTTACTGCCTTCAAGCTGGAACGTTAATCTTTCCAGGCCTTCAAATTTGGATAGAGTCATCATGCCATCATCAATTTTCTTGAGTCCTCAGCTTACGCATTGGTGCTCTTCTTTCTCCATAATTATGTGATTTTAATTTCTTATCACAACTCTCTTTCTTTCCTTTCCTCCCTCCTTTCCCCTCCTTCCTTCTCTCTCTAATAGGTATTTCCTATTGGTTTTCATTGTCTTAAGACCCCTGGCTCAGCTAGATGCACTACACTGTTTTACTTTCACGAGTCACGAAAGAGACTATATAATCAGTGGATTTGTTTGTTTGTTTGTTTGTTTATAATTTCAACTCTGCCATACATTGTGTGTGTGTGTGTGTTATATCGTTCTCTGCTTCCTTGTCTCTAAAGTTTCTTGATTAAAAAAAGACCGATATCATTGAGGATCTTTTCAATATAATCAATATTTTCTTCTTTTGATTTTATTTTTCTCTCTTTGCCTATCAACTGTTTAAATATAAAACATCTCAATGTGAACCTATGCTTTTCTTATTTGATTTCACTGAGATTTCCAGCTGTTCAGATTTATGTTTCTGTACAACTAGGGGGAATCTGTTGTCATCCTTATTTTTCTGACAATCTTTCCACCTTTATCTCTTTTATCACCCCTAGAACTACCCAGATGTATATACTGGTTCTCTACATCGTATTCCACATGTTCCTTCAAATTTGCTTTATTTATTTATTTATTTATACTCAGTCATTTCAAATGCCTTGTTTCTAAGGTTAATTTTATTCCTTCTAGCTGCTCAATTAAACTGTGTACTATCTGCTGAATTGTGTACTCAACACTTTACCACAGTTATTGTTCTGTATGCTCAGGTCCTGGAATTTCTAGTTTTTTCATCATATTTTGTTCCTTTTATAATTTTTATTTCTCTTGGTTGATATGTTCATTTTGTTATTTTAATGAAAATCTTAGGACTGTGTGCTTCTCTTTAGCCTTTTCAATATATTGAAACTGTTGTGGCACTGGCTAAGGGCAGTCGATTGTCTTTCAGAAGACTGGAGTTTGGTTCCTTGCACTCATGTTGGATAGTTCTCTAACACCATCTCCATAAGATGTTCTGGACTCCATGGGCACCTGCACTGCTTGAGATCTCTACACTGAAGAGTCTTATGTGTGTGTGTGTGTTAGAAGAATTTGACTAGATACTCCTCTGCCTATGTTTCTTCTTGGATAGTTTAATGATAATTTCATTTTCTTTCTCTCTATGAATGTGATACTTATTTTACTGTTGTTTTGCACACTCTATGGGTTCCTGAATGGATGAAAATTGTGCATTTAAGAGAACAACTATTTATCTCAGTCTTTTGTAGATTGGTCCTATGCCAAAATGGTCCCTCAATAGTTAGTTAGTCATGCTCTGTGTTCTTTCATCTGACTATGGAGAAAGTTTGAAATGATTAGTTTTTACTGAACATGCATCTCTCACTAGCTTTTTGTGTGGCTTTATAAAACATGCACACACACACACACACACACACACACACACACACACACACACACACACATCTATTTCAGTCGAGTCTCACCGGGTATGTGACCCACACTTCAGGGTAGGTTCCATGTTCAGCAGTAGATGGCCAACGAAAAATGTACATTCATTTTGCAGACTTTTTATCTCATAATGCTTTGTTTGAACATTTTGTTTGTTTTATTGGTTTTTTCTTTGTATATTTTGGTTTCTGATTTTTTTTTTGGTAGGGAGGTAAGGAGGATTTGTGAGGAACTTTTGAAGAGGAAAGGCATAATCAAAATATATTGTGTGAAAGAAACTTTTTCAATAAAAATGGCAAACATATCTATCCCACACAGTATATGTGTGTATACATGTTCTTTTAAACATCTTAGCTCTCCCAGATTTTTATTTTACACTCTACGTATCATTTTATCTTTATCTATAATCTGCAGCCCCATTTGTCTCTAAAGAACTATTTGTTTGTTGCTGGGCCAAGCAGTGTCTACTGCGTCTTTCCACCCACGATCAGGTTAGGTAAAATAATGATCAGACCTTCAGGCAACCCTTCGGCAAGGTGGAGAGTTATAACTAAGGTCCCCTGAACTCACCACTGTAATTTGTTGAGGAGAATTCAGAACTGTTCTACCATCTGCCTGATGTGAATGCTGGGAACCAAGCCTAGGTCTTCATGAAGAGCAGCATGTACCCTTAATCGCCAAAGCATCTCCATCTCCTCACCAAAAGGTTTCGTCACTTGATTTCTGACTGGGGTGACAGACAATCTTAATGTAATTTTTCATTTGCATTTCCCTGATGGCTAAATACAATTAATACTTTTCCATACACTTACTGGTTATTTACACTTCTTCTAAGTGTCTGTTGAGTTCATTCACGTGTGTACTGGCTGGATTATCTGCTTCTCTGATTATCTCAAAACTTAAATTTTCTTTAATTCTTAGAAAACCTTGTTTATGGGCTGGAGAGATGACTCAGTGAGTAAGAGCATTGATTGTTCTTCCAGAGGTCCTGAGTTCTAGTCCCAGCAACCACATGTTGACTCATAACCATCTGTAGTGGGATCTGGTGTATCAGCAACAGTGTACTCATATACATAAAACAAATAAATCTAAAAAAAGATAACCCCAAACCATTTTAAAAAGAAAACCTTGTTTATTAAACACTTTGTTAATATTTTCCAACTAACCATTGTTTTCAGTTTTTACTTTGCTGTTTTTCTACTTTTCTTTTTAAATATCTAGTCTAATCTTTATTTTTTCTCATAGCAGTTATTTTCCCAGCAAACAGATTTTCCCCCTTAGCTTACTTGTACTTTCAATAAAGCATGTTGTCTTGATTGTCTTCTCTTTCTTCAAGGCATGCATTTATAAGTATAAATTTCCCCTTAGCATACTTTCTTTTGGGGTTAGTATAGCGTATGTTCATTCGTATCAGTATGAACTACTTTTCCTCCTCATTTTCTTCTCTGATCTGTTAGTTATTTAACCTAGTCTAGCTATTTGTGCCTTTCCGTAGTGAGCTCTAGGCTTTTGCAGGGTCCTGAATCCAGAGCCCTGGCCTAGTCTTACTGCTTTCTCTCGGGCTGTAGCCCACAGCTAGGCTCCCACACAGGACCCTTCGTGCTGCCTACAACACCCCACTTCATACCCAGACTTTCTACTCCTCTTCCAGTCTAGCCTGGTGAGTACCTACTGACACCCAATCTTTAATACCATGTAAACTGGGCATGAAAAATTGGTGAGAAGCTTCAGCTGAAGCAGCAAAATTTGTGTTTGTCAATATAATGTACCAAAGGTGAGTGAATTTGGAGGGTCTTGGGAGGGATAAATGGGAGGGTTTGGAGGGGGAAAAGGGGAGGGGGAAGTGTTGTAATTAAAGTAGAATCTCAAAAATAGACAAAAATACATTTCCACAAATGAAAAAGACAGACCCATATTCTTTGGCTTACAAGATGATGGGAGATTTTAACCAAATGAGTGAATTATAAACTTGCATGGATGGAATCATAAAAAATTGGGAAGAGACTAGATTGTGAGAGTGTTCAGCATGCAGTATTTACATTTGTATAATTATTAAATAATAAACTTGATAAAAATATTTGTAAGTTGAAAGCATATTTTATTTCTGCTAAAAAAAAAAAAAAAAAAAAAAAAAAAAAAAAGACAGCTTTTTGCTAGACCTGGAACGTTGTGGAAAAGCATTAGTAATTGGTTTGCAGGAAGAATTTGGGCAGCTTTGACCAAGCAAACTCAAGAAAGCCGAGAAGGCTGCAAGTGGAGCTTCAGGGGTAACAGGTGACATTCAGAGGATGAGGATGCTGACTGACAACAGCAGGCTGATGAGATTTTGGGTAATGATGAGCTCTCTGACAGAAATTGTTCTGCAGGCCACTCTTTTTACACTGTGGCCACTAATCTGGAGGTACCTTGTCCATTTCTGAGATTTTTGTGGGAGGCTGAATTTAAAGCTGACAGCCTAGTTTATCTGCTGGAGGAAACTGCCAAGCAAACTGGCAGCGGCCTGAGCATTAGTCTGCTTCTAGTAGGATTGACAGAGTCAGGAGCAAACATGATTCTGGGAGGAATGGTACAAAAAATTTGCAGTTTATTGAGAAAATAAACACAAAGAAAGTACCAGTAAATGAGGCTGGCTTAGTTACTTTTCTTGTTGTTGTATCAAAACACCCTGATGGTAGCAACTCTGGGGAAAAAAGTTTATTTTGGCAAACTTTGAGGGGACAATCCCCTATGGCAGGAAAGCTGGTGGCAGGAGCTCGTCAACACATTACGTCTACAGTCAGGAAGCAGAGAATGATGAACTTAGGTGTGTAGCTGCCTTTTTCCTTCTTGTGCAGCTCAGGACACAGGCTCCAGGAATGGTGCCATGCACGATTAGGGTGGGTTTTCTCACCTCCATTTAATCTAAATCACAGTAATCCCTCACAGGCATACCCGGATGCTTGTCTCTTAGTTGGTTCTAGATACTGTCAAATTGATACTCAACACTAACATCACAGTTACAGTTAGTGTACAGTTGCAGCTATTAGTGCCATGAAAAATTAAAAGTAAAAAAATACATCAGCTTGGAAATTTAGAATGCAGATTTCTGTATACTTAAATAATAGGTTTTATGGTAAGAAAATCATTGTCATGTTAAAAAAAACACAAACTAGTTTCTGTGAAAAACACAGATTGAGAATAGTTCTTCATAACAAAAGAAAGCAAGAGTTTTAGAATCACAACAGGAAATACTCCTCAAAAGTGTCTCAGGAATTAGGAAGGTACAATAAAAGGCATAAATTTATTGTAAAAGAAAGAAACTTTTAAAAATTACCTGGATTTTTTTTCACAAGGTTGTCTTCTTCCTGGTTTTTCTTTGGTGAGAAAGTAACATAATTTGAAAACCGACTGTGGTTGAAGCATGCTTATTTGTCTGCATAACAATACATTAATTTTTATTCTTTGAACATGTGATACTCTTATCCAATGTATATTGATTATATCTGCCCACCACTGCTTCTCTTCAAAGGCATAGGGTATTATGGACCTGTAGTGGCTGTAGCAGGCATCACAGGCAAGTCTATACTTCATTACAAACAGGGAGCAAAAAGACAAAAGGCCCAGAGACAAGATTTCTCTTCCAGGGTGCTCTCTCATTGCTATACTGCAACCTACTTACCTACCTATTGAAGTTTCTAGAACCTTCACCAATAGGCTAGGGACTAAGTCTTTAGGGGAACACTTGATATCAAACCTTAATGTATGCTTTTGCAAAATGTTTCTCAGAAAGGTTATCTATCTCTGAGAAAGTTCCAAGAGATGCAAAACTAAATCAGGCCCCTGGACCAATTCAGGAAGGTGGCAGAGAAGTCATAGTGAACAGTTACAACTCTCAGTAAGTTTGGCAAGCACTGCTCCTTCTGGTATTAATAAGACACACAAAAAAGTGGATAACCATCACTGTGACCACTACTTGATTGTAGAGGTAAAGACCATAGGTAAGATAAAATGTCCTAATAGCCTAGTGTAAACATTTTCAGATTTGTTGATTAATAACACACCTGGTAGCCTTTTTTGAAATTTTTAATTCTGATGTTTGTTCTCTTCATAGTTACATCTATAAAGGCACAAGTCCTTGACATTCCCTGCTTCACCATTCTCAATATCACACATAAATTTGTCTTAAGAAAGATCTCACATTATTCAGAAGATAAAATAATTTTCTTCTGCAGCTGTAACTTGTTTCTAATACTCATTTCTTTCATAAAGTAAATGCAGTCCATCCAAGTATAGATTGCTCATTGTCTGTGAGACAGTAAAGTTATGGGGCTAAGTGAGGTATTATGGAGATCCTTAAAGACTAGGATTCTTCTTTTGCTTTCACAAAGTGAATCAGGAACATATGGAATTGAGCACTTCTTTTGCTAAGAACTATAAGTACATTTCTGAAGCCTTATTATAGAAAATAACTGTCACAGGATGGTATTAAAACTTTATAACTCTTGACCTAATGCCTGAGTTCTGAAGTACATCAGTACTGGTCAAAATATACTTACTGGACTGGCTGCATTGGTGTTTGCTGTGAATTAAAGTGACAACTTATGGGTGCTATCTCTCACTTGCTCAAGAAGGGGACCGGGAGCTTATATTGTTGTTTTTTTTAAGTTTGCAGTAGTGGGGAGCTGTGTGTAGGGTAGTCAGGGGGAAGTAGGAGGGTACTAGGAGGGATGGAGTGGATATCATCAAGATACATTGCATATGTATATTAAATTATCAAAGAAGAAATGATTTTTAAAGAGAAAAACCTGTGCAGGCTATGCCTGTACATTACCATTATCTGCCGGCGACTGAAAGTTAGAACTATTTTAAATTTGGAGGTCTAGAAATGGGCCTAAATTGGAAGAGTGTTTGCCTAGCATTATATGGAGACCTTGGTTCAAACGGAAACACCATATAAACCATAAATGGGAAATAGTGTTACCTAGGCACTCAGAAGGAGTGGAGGCAGTGGAAGGTCAGGAGTTCAAGGTTATCCTCAGCTATATAGCAAGTTTAAGGCCAGCCTGAGATAGATGAGATCCTGTCTCAGTTTTGTGTAGTAAATGACATATTTATTTTTAGGTCCTGTGTTGGAGCCTAGCTGTTGGTTATAGTCCAGGAAGAAGTGGTAAGACTAGCCTTTCCCCTGTTTCAAGTAGGGAAGAAAGAATGTTTGAGGAAGCATTTAAAAGCTTCCAAAATGATAGATTAAACTCAAAAATAGTGATTCTAAAAGCATGAAAAATTGTTGAGAAGGTTCAGTTGAAGCAACAAAACTTGTGTTTGCAACTGCACCATGCCAAAACTGTGTTAGAACCTGTGTGGGGATTGGATCACATCATTGTTAGAGATTGGCTAATCTTTCATAAAAGCTATTCCCGTAGCCTTAGATGTTGATGAATAATTATCTGTTTGAAGGAGGATAGCCGCAAAGAAAATTAAATATGAATAAACTGAAGACAATTTTTGTAATACCTAAGTTCTGTATGAACTTATCCACAATTTATATGATGCGGAAGGACATAATAGAGAAAGTAGATGACTTATTCATAATACAACATATGCAAAAGCAATTTAAACACCCAGTGGATGAATGGAAAAAGAAAATAAGCCAGGCACAGAAAGATAAATACCATGTAATGTTACTCATATGTAGAACCTAGAAGAGAAGTTGGGAATAGAAGAGTGGTTATGAAGAGATTATGTTGAATGATTAGGTGATATTGGTCAAGAGATATGAAATTTCAGTATCTAATAATGATGAGTAAGTTCAAGGGATCAATTGTGCTATACAGTGGCTATAATTAACAACACATTAATTTTTTGAAAACACCAACACAGTGGATGTTAAGAGTTCCTGTTACAGAAGTGATAAACCTGGGGAGGGGTAATAAATACTTAATTACTGAGAGCTAGTCATTTTACTATATATGTGTACAATATATATGCATGTTTCAAAACATCATGCTGTACACATTGTCATTTTTAATTTGTGGATTTGAAAAAAAAAAGTGATTAAAATGACCTGAGGATACCTAACTCTTGTGAAGTAATATATCCTTATACTAAGTATCTGTAGTTACATAATAATAATAATAGCTTCAAGCAATGCTTATTTATTATCCTACTTAATTTGAATCAGGAGTTCAGCCAAGTCTTAATGGCTTCCTCTTCATCAAAGCTGCATCAAATACTAGTGAATTAATGACTGACTCATAAGGCATAAAGTGTTTTTCTTTTTGTCGAGACAGGGTTTCTCTGTGCAGCCCTGGCTATCCTGGAACTCACTCTGTAGACCAGGCTGGCCTCCAACTCAGAAATCCACCTGCCTCTGTCTCCCAAGTGCTGGGATTAAAGGCGTGTTGCCACCACTGCCTGGCTCATAAAGTGTTTTTTAGAACTGCTGATATAAGAAATAAAACTTTGAAAGGCTCCAGTCCTGCATCTACGCATGGGCATCATTAACTATTCTGGGAGTCAACTCAAAATGTATTGTATTGTATTGTATTGTATCAGCTAAACGTAAGCAATCTGTGTTCAATGAAAACATGAAATATTGCTGTATATTTATCTAAGTATCATTTACAATGTGGCATTAATAAATTGGTATCTACAAAAAAATCATGTAATGTTATAGGTAACTAAATATAAGACACATTAAATTGAAAATTGGAAGAAATGGATAAATTACCTTGAGGCTTGAATGACTTTTTGGAACTTTTAAATATTATATATTAAATGTACAAAGTAATGAGCTTTACTATAATAACACTGTCTTGTACAAAATTATATAGAATCTGAGCAGTTACAATGGTGGCAAATGATTTAATCCCCACACTTTGGAGACAGAGGCAGGTTGATTTCTGAGTTTGAGGCCAGCCTGGTCTACAGGGCAAGTTCTAGTATAGCCAGGGCTACACAGAGAAATCCTGTGTCTAAAAAAAGTATACAGAATCTTAGAAAGCTAACAAAGCTAAAATAAATGAGTGAACAATCACAACTCATGTATTTTGGGATAAATTTTAAAATATTTACACTGATAACATTTTAAAATAAAATTTTGTTCTTCTTCATGGTAAGGTCATGTCATTTACAAGAAAGCAGATGCAAGTAGAAATTATCATATTAACTGAGTTTACTCAGACGCAAGAAGACAAATGTCAATTTTAAAATTATTTTTTTGGATCCACATTTTTATCTGGAAATATGAAATATGAAATATGAAATGTGCATATGGCATGAAATTAGAAGCAAAACTGTAGACGAATGAAAGGGACTAATGGGAGTAGGAAGTGACAGAAATGGGCAAACTATGGAAATAGGGACATGGTTAAATAATATGTATGAGCTGGGGATGGCTCCATCTATACAGCACCCACTTTGCAAACATGAGGATTTGAGTTTGATCCCCAGAATCCATGTAAAAACCCTGAGGATGGAGGTATGTACTTGTAATCCTAGTGCTGGAGAGGCAGAGGCAGGAGAATTCCAAGCCTTTCTAGCCATCCATTCTAGCTAATTTGTGAGGTTTAAGGCTAATGAGAAACCCTGTTTCAAATGTGGTGGATGACAATCTTGATAATTATTCCTAAGACTGTACTATGACCTTCACATGCACACAGACTCACACGTGTGCAAAAGTGTGTGTGTATGTGTGTGTGTATACAAGAACACAAATATATACACATTCATAAAAAGTACATTGTCAAATAAACAAATGACAACATATCTTGGTGTGGGTGTGGGGAAAAGGAAACAAACTATGCACTGCTTGTGGGAGTGCAAATTGGTGCAAATACTACAGATATCAGTGTGAAAGTTTCTCAAAAAATTGAAAATAGATCTACCACATGATCCAGCTATACCACTCTTGGGCATATACCCAAAGGATTCTGTATCTGATTGCAGAGATACTCATTCATCTATATTCATCGCTGCTTTACTCACAATAGCCAGGAAATGGAAACAGCCACGACATCCATCAATTGATGACTTGATAATGAAAATGTGGTACACAATGGAATATTATTCAGCTGTTAAAAAAATGACATCATCAGGTAAATGAATGGAGCTTAAAATAATCATTTTGAATGAGGAAACCCAGACACAGAAGGATAAACATAACATTTCTTTTCATTTCTGGATATTAGCTTTGAATCTTTAAATAGGTGTGGTCCATTTGGAATATACACAGAGGCCAGGAATTTAGCAAGGAACCATTAGAAGGAGGGGCTTTCAAGAGAAAAAAAGATAGAACACAATGGTATAAAAGGTTAAAGGTGTATAATGGAACATGAAGTATTAAATTGGAGTAGAGCATCGGAAGGGAGGGCAGAGGAGAGGATATGAGGAAGGATAACTAACACTGAATGCCTTGTGAAAAAGCCATAAAGAAGCATCATTATATAAATATATTACACATATATAAAGCTTTATGGAGCTACCCTACAACAGAGGTACAATACCCCAACTAGACATCTCAGGTTAACAAACCAAACTCCTAGTACCAGGAATAGGTTATCTCCTTTTAAGTTGTTGGCCAATGGGGTGTCACGTAGACTACTCCAGAATAACAAACTGTTGCCAGTACTCTTGCTTACCCTCCAGAACTTGATGATTAAGACCTGACTATTGTAAACATTACATACTTGAGTCGCAGAACATGGAGAAATCAAGTTGGTACTTACCTGGAACCTTCATTTCTACTGGTTAGCTTTTATGGCACTGGAAGTTGCTATGTATACTGCTAGGAGAGAAAAATAATCCACGGTACCACTCATCTGTGAATACTGCAAGCTAAAAGGACTGATTTGACCAGATATGCCCTCTGGTGCAATGGGGGCACAAATGTTTATGAGAGTAACCAACCACTTTCTGATTGGATCTAAGACCTGCTCCATGAAATGGAATCTATACCTGACACTATTGAAAGGGGCCAGAATTCTATGGCTAGATAGCTAATTGGCCCTAGGGAAGAACCTAATATTATTATTCTGCTAAATGGATGTACTATTTATTTAGCTATATCCATAGACTGGGGCTTTTCTCAACCCTCATCATAGAAGTTTCTCTTTATAGTAGATATCAGTTAATACATTGAGACTCCTAACTGGTCAATGTGCAGAGAATAAGGGACTATGTGGTGTTAAGCCCTAAATGGGGACGGCATCATCATCATCATCATCATTATCATCATCATTCTCTCTCTTTCTCTCTCTCTCTCTCTCTCTCTCTCTCTCTCTCTCTCTCTCTCTCTCTCACACACACACACACACACACACACACACACACACACACACACACACACACACACACACACACCAAAGCTTAGGCATTTTTCCGGAAGAGATGGACGGAATCAGTGTGAGAGCCAGAGAAAGGAAATAGTATTTTCCAGACACAACAGAGCGATTGTATATATGAACTCACAGCACTTGTGACAGCCTAACCAAGATCCAGCTAGACAAAATCTAAGGACAAAGATGGAAAGGCCAGCCTAAAATCCAACCTCTAGCTGAGGAGAGGGAGAGTCAGTTTTCTTTAGTGATGTGACCCCTATTGTGTGACTGCATACCAGTGCAGACTCTACTCCCAAGACTAGCTAGGCAACACGAACTGGACTTGATGGGAAAAGATGAAGAAGGAGGAAGAGGATGAGGATGATGAAGAGGAGGAAGAGGAAGAGTCAAAATTTTGTGGGAAGGGACAGTGGAGAGTAGTTACGTGTGAAGTTGGGGGAAGAAATGTGAATACATTGTAAATACATTGCATGAAATTCTCAAAGACTTAACAACAATATTGTTTAAACAAGTGTATTCTATAGTTGTGTGAAAATGTCCTCATGGAGCTGAGTGGATGTGGAGTGTGTAAGAACACTTTCTCTGGAAACATGAGTAACTGAGTTCTAACTCAGCAAAAATTCAGGCATGGCCATCCCACCTGTAACACCAACACTGAGGGGAAGAAACAGGTAGGTCCCAAGAGTTTGTTGGCTAGCCACCTTTGATAAAACTGTGTGTTATTGGTTCAGTGAGAGGCCCTGCCTTAAAAAAATAAAGAAGATATCAATGTCTTCCTCTGGCTTCCCATCTTGCATACATAGGTACTCATCATTATCCTCATGTGCACACACCACAAAACCACACAGAAACATTCAACAGAAAATGACTTTATGCAACTCGATGCTGTGTACAATGAATAGATAACAGTAAAATATTAAATATATAAAATACTAAAACTGGGTCTGGGGATCTAGGTAAGTCGGTAAAGTACTTCCCTAACATGTATGGAGCTCTGGGTTTGATACCCATCGACATGTTAAACAATAATAAAACTAACATCAATTACCAAAAAAAAAAAAAATACTAGGGTGGCCATGCCCATAATGCCATCACTAGGAGTAGAGACAAGAGGATCAGAAGTTCAAGGCCATCTTCAGCTATTTAGCAGGTTCAAAGGCAGCCTGGGATATATGAGAAGAAAAGTCAAAAGATGAGCAGAATATACATAATAAGCTAAAGTCAGTCTAAAACATCTATGAAAAAAAATGAATCTTTCCAAAGGTCTGAAATGATGGAAACCCTGTTAGTCTTATTAAAGTTTGGACTATTCTGTGATAAAGCTGTGCTGCCAATGACTGGAAAACTAGCTACAAAGACAATTTATTGTTTATATGTTGGATGTGCTGATTAAATAACTTCATTCTAAGTCATGTTTGATATTTCCTGATACTAAGGCTGAAACACAGCAAAACCTATTCATTTTGTCTTATACATGGAGACTGCATTTCTCTCAATACTTTATGTTGCACCCCTGCATTCATATGCATAACACACACATACACACACACATATACACACACATGAACACATTCACATAACATGTCCACATGAATATACATGTAAAATAGATTCTCACAAAGACCCTGCAAGTTAAAAGCATAGAAGAGAACGTTGTACACTACCTCTCTATACATACCATTCAAACATCACACTTCAGTAGACTCTGGGAAAGGAAGCCTGAAGCTTATACAGTTTGGAGATACTGCTTTAAGAAAGAAGTATGAAATTTAAATAGAAAATTAGATTCATCTGTTAAATTTTATTCACAATGAAACTCATTATAATGCCTTAGATTTTTTTTCATTAAAAAAAAATGAGGGCTAGAGTTGGGGGGGGGGAAGGCTGGGGGAGGGGGATGGAGCTAGTGAGGCCAGAGCAAGAGGGAGAAGGGAAGGAAGGAAAAATTGAGCCAGACACAGTAGCGCACATCTAAATGCATACTAGACTAACACTTCCTATAAAAAGTAAGCCTCCTTGGGCAGTGGTGGCGCACGCCTTTAACCCCAGCACTTGGGAGGCAGAGGCAGGCGGATTTCTGAGTTCGAGGCTATCCTGGTCTACAGAGTGAGTTCCAGGACAGCCAAGTCAACATAGTGAGCCCTATCTCAAAAAGAAATTGATTCAAATACAATTGTATCACTTTCTTCTTCCCTTCCCTCCTTTTAACCTCTCCCATGTCTCCGCCCTCCAATCTTTTTCATGTCCTTTCCTTTATTATTGCTACACATATATAACGTGTACAAATATATAAATAAAAATTACTGGCTAAAATCATCATAAAATATCACAAAACTTACAAAAATACACTATTTAATACATTTTCTGTAAAGTTTTATTTTGCATGTGTTAGCTGCCATTCTTTGATTGCTTCATATAAAAAGAATAATTTTAAGTTATTGAAACTTGAGATATACAAATAATGAAAATTCATATGTGAGTACATGCTGTAAATTACACTTGTATGCTTCATGAAGGCAGAGATTACAATTATTTTCAACCAATTTCTATTTTAAAAAGGCAAAAAATAGTTCATGCGCAATTAGTTTCAAAGTCAGCTACTAAAATGAGAGCCAAGTATATATGAAATATGAATATCTATCTATTCAGTTGTAAGTGAACATGCAGTATATAATGTTGCATATAAAAAGTGCAACAATGGTTATGTGTAATTGAATAATCTATGATATATGATAAAGAGAATATTCAACTTAAAATTTAATGTATATATGTATATATTATTTATTTTTCTCTCAAATAGTAATACATCCCGAGCACAGCCTTCCCTCCATCCACTCTTCCCAGCCCTCCCCCCCCACTTCTCCTTTCCCCAGATCCGTATCTACTGTTCTTCTATTTCCCTTCAGAAAAAAAAATTTATTTTTAAAAATAAATTATTTTACTTTCCTTAACTTTTTTGTTTATGTCTAGATAAGGCATCTCTGTATCCCTGACTGTCCTGGAACTCACTTTGTAGACCAGGCTGGACTTGAACTCACAGAGATTTCCTTGCCTCTTCTGCCCTAGTGCTGCAATGAAAGGTGTTTTCCTTAACTTTGAAGTTATAAATTTGATACTGGTTTCATCATTATACTTTGTTCTTATATTTTTGGTTGTGAGCCTAGCCTTTAACAGCTCAGCCATCTTTCCAGCCCAAATATATATTGGCCCCACAGGATCCAGCCCAAAGGTTTTTATTTATTATATGTAAGTACACTATAGCTGTCTTCAGACATCCCGTAAGAAGGCATCAGATCTCATTACGGATGGTTGTGAGCCACCATGTGTTTTGCTGGGATTTGAACTCATGACTGGAAGAGCAGTCAGTGCTCTTAACCGCTGAGCCATCTCTCCAGCCCTATATTTTGTTCTTACTCAGGTTGCTTCCTCACTGTCCTCTCTCATTCCTTAATCTCCATGGTTAGCTGTCCTCTCCTTTCTCCAAAACAGCACTGCCTTCTACTTTATGTGATATGCATTTCATTTCCCTTACCATTTATGATCCATTTTTACCTGGATGTGCTCCCCACATACACAATTTATACAATTGTGGTAGTATAACTTGAGATAATTATACAGTATCTCTCTTTCTGAGTCTGTCATATTTCACTTGATATAATGATCTCTAATTTTGTCCTTATTCTTGTCAATGCCATGTTTTCATTTTTCTTTCCAGCTGAAACCTTTCTTACTAAGTGCATATACTACCTTTTCTTTAACCATAAAACAGTGAGTGGACACATAGGATAGTTGGATTTCTATGCCATTGTAAATAGAGTGGCAAAAACGGATATGAAAATATTCTTGGATATATAAGTACATACAAGTAGTATCCAAGAGATATACAAGTAGTATAGCTGGGTCATATGATAGCTCTATTTCTACTTTAAAAAATTCTTTTTATGTTTATGGTATTTTGCCTGTAAGTATATCAGAGACCAGAAGAGGACATCAGGTCTTCTGGAACTGGAGTTAATAGACAGTCGTGAGTTGCCATGTGGATGCTGGGCATTGAACCCAGGTGCTCTAGAAGAGCAGCCAGTACTCTTAATTGCTGAGCCATTTCTCCAGCCTCTAATTTCTAGCTTTTGGAAAAAAAAAAAAAAAAAACCTTTACACTCATACTTGCATAGGACAGGCATGCAATGGATTGCACACATTGAGTGTGGCTTCCATGCATAACATCTATTTTCATTTGCTTTCTTGAGGCCTTCTGATTGGGATGAGATGAAGTCCCAAAGCAGTTCTAATTGGCTAATATTTTTATTGATAAATTTTATTTTACTTTCTAAAATTAAAACATAATTGTGTACCATTTCCCCCTTATTTTTCTACTCATGACACCTTAACAATAGAGATGCCTAACCAAGACCTGAAGCAGGACAGGGTTTGAGGCTATAACTCAGTAGTAAAATGCTTGCTTAGCATTCAATAGGTCCTGGATTCAAATACTTGTAAGGTCCTAAAAAGAGAGAAGCATTTAAACTTGGGGAATCCTATGGAAGAAGAGAGGGGAAGATTGTAGGAACCAGTGGGGTCAAAGACATCACAAGAAAGCTCACAGAATCAACTAAGCTGGCTCATAGGGGCTCACTGAGACTGGACTAACAACCAGGATGTCTGCATGGCCCTCTGCACATATATTACAGATGTGTAGCTTGGTCTTGTGGGACTTCTAACAGTTGGAGCAGGGCTGGTTCTGAGTCTTTTGCCTGCTTTGGTACTCTTTTCTTCCTACTGGGTTGCCTCCTCCAGCCTTAAAATGAGGATAGGTACCTAGCCTTGATATAACTTGATATGCCGTGTTTGGTTGATATTCATGGAAGGCCTTCCCTTTTCTGAAGAAAAACTGAAGGAGGAGTGGATGGGGTAGTGAAACAGATGGAAGGTGGAGCAGGGGACTGGGAGGAGAAGAGAGGGGAAACTGCAGCCAGAATTAAAAAAAAATAATGACAAAAATAAGAAAAAATACCCTGCTTTTAAACAAGGGGTTCTAATTGGCTAACTTTTCAAAGCAGTTTTTCAAATGCTTTTTGCTACTTTACATTTTTGAAACTGTCAGTTCAGTTTATCAGTCCATTCAACAGTTAGATAATTTGATATTGTATGTTTAATCTCCAAATTCTTAACATATTCTATATATTAATTCCCTGTGTGATATATTGAGATTGTAATTCTAGGTATTGATCCCTTGTCTGATGTATCTTTTCCCTAATTCATTCCATGGCAACTTAATTATTGATATATAGAAAAGCATGTATTGGGTCTGTATACTGGTAATTTGCTGAATGTATATGTCTGATCCAAGTTTTGTGATTGAATCTTTAGAATCTTTTAAATATTGGATCATATCTTCTTTGGATATGGATAGTTTGATGTCTTCATTTTCTAGTTCTGTATCTTTTATTTCTTTTCTTATAATTATTTTTGCTGTAGCTAACAACATCAAGAACATGTTGAATAACAGGAAAGAGAATGGGTACTTTTGTCTCCTGCATTTTTGGAGGAAATACAATTTCTTCCCATTTAGTATAATATTTACTGTAAGTTTGTCATATCTAGTTTTTATTATATTGAGATGTGTTTCTTCTAGTTCATGTTTCTTGAGAGTTTTTTTTTTTTTTTTTTTTTTTTTTTTTTTTTTTTTTTTTTGAGACAGGGATTCTCTGTATAGCCCTGGCTGTCCTGCAACTCACTCTGTAGACCAGGCTGGCCTTGAACTCAGAAATCTGCCTGCCTCTGCCTCCAAAGTGCTGGGATTAAAGGGGTGTGCTACCACTGCCTGGCAAAAGAGATTTTTGTTGTTGTCATTATAGAGCAATGTTGAGCTTTATCAAAGTCTCTTCATCTATTGATATGTTAAGTATATTGTTTGCACATAGTGAGCTCACCATACATCTCTTCAATGAAACCAACTTGGTCATGGCTATCCTACCATGATCACGTTAATGTAGTCCTGAATTCAATTTGCAAGTATTTTATTGAGAATTTTCGTCCCTGTTTTCATTGGTATTTGGAGTTGGTATATAGGTTTCATTATCTTGCCTTTACCTGGTTTTGATTTCAAAGTAATACTGACTTTATAGAATGAGTTTTGTGGTGTGCCTTCTGTTTCTGGTTTGTGGAGTGGTTTGAGGAATATTGATATTAACTCCCTAAAGGTTTGATATAAGTTGGTAGGGCTCTGGTGGCCATGAGCTTTTTTTTTTTTTTTTCCACTAAGAGGTTTTTAGTATTTCTTCCAGTTCAAAACATCTTGTTTCTCTTTCTGTTGCGGACAAAAATCAATTTAGGGAGTAAAATCTATATTTCACATTACAGTCTGTTACTGAGGGAAGTCAGGGCAGGAACTCAAAGCAGGATCCTGGAGGCAGGAGCTTATGCAGAGGCCCTGGAGGGGTGCTGCTTACTGGCTTGCTTCCCATGTCTTGCTCTCTGCCTTCTTACAGAACCCAAGATCACCAACCCAGGAATGATACCACCCACAATAGGATGGGTTCTCCCACATCAAGCATTAATTAAGAAAATGCATCAAGAATCATAAAAGAAGAGAAAGAAACAAATGAAGAAATACAAGGGTAAAAATAGGAAGAAAACAAACAAAACAAAAGTGCTGAAGGAACTTCTTTCTCAAACCTTAAAACTTGTCTACTTCGAATCATATGACCAGGGTAGGAGGGTCAGTTTAACGTGTGAGCTTTTGTCTTTGCTATGGTTTATGCTGGGGTTGAGTCTGTATTGAACATGTATATGGTGTCCACTAGAGCTAGCTTCATCTCATACAATTTCCCTTCTTTAGATAGCAGGGGCCATACAGTAGTGTGTGGGCTAGGCAGGTTCTTTGGTCCTCTCAAGACTTGCTAGATCACGTGTTCTGGTGTGGCCAATGTTCCATCTGGGAGTTGTCTCCCAAGTATGTTGGGAATGGGAAGACCAACCATAGCCTAGAGATGCATACAGTTTGGGGACCAGTCTTTTTTTTAAAAGGCTTATTTTATTTATTTCATGTATATGAGTACACTGTAGCTGCACTCATGTGGTTGCTAGGAATTGAACTCAGGATCTCTGGAAGAGCAATCAGTGCTCTTAACCACTGAGCCATCTCTCCAGCCTGGGACCTGTCTTTATAATGTGCTATCTCTTAAGTACAAGTACCCTGCAGAGATATGGTCTTCAATGTTGTTAGCCTCTAGATCAGTACAGAGTAGATAGATGGCTCAAGGAGATAGTGCACTTGATGACCTCAGACTCACAACTACCAAACAGCACCATTTTCTTTAGTTTCTGAACTCTGCTCTAGGTCACTGGGGGCAAAGTTACATAGTTCACTGCCTAAGCTGAGCGTTCTCTGGCTTGCCCTTTTGTTTGATAATGTTGGACCCCCCCCCCCCACACACACACATTTCCTACTGCTACCTCCCTGTTCTCAGTGTTCCCACTAGAGGGGAACACATTCTTAAATCACTAAGTCCCTCTCAAAGTGGTACCTCAACACTGTCCTCTGAATCATATAGACTGGCAAAATGAGATTTCTCTCCATTGCTAGTTCATCTGTTAGAGGAAACACTGTGTCATCAAAACTCTCCACAGGATTCAAGGCTCATGAGGTCTGTGGACTTGCTTCAAGTATAGTTTTACCAATTGATTGGCTGAAGCTGTGTTGCCTATTTTTTTCTCTGCATTCTTCAGACATCCTAATATCACTTCTGTGAATTTCTAAAGTTCTTCCACTCTGTGGAATAAAGTCTTTTCTTTCTTACACAGATTTCTCCCTAGCCATGCCACTCAGAACTAGTTTTTGGCCCTTCTTATTACCTAAAAGTCTAATGGCATTGTGATTGTATATGAAAAATAAAAAAAGTTAAATGCCAGATCATGTGAAAATTTCTATTTGAAATAATTTATTGTATGTCTGAGGAGCAATTTATATTGCTTTTGGGAGACTAGCTACATTATAAGCCTATGAAGATTAGATATACAGACATCAAGAAAACACTATTCTTGTGCTACATAGGCACACATGTATATACATGCACACTCATGAGATAGATAGATAGATAGATAGATAGATAGATAGATAGATAGATAGATAGAGCAAGCTGAAACAATCTCACTTGGTTAACCAAGAATTTGTAGTGAGAAATGGCAGTTTGAAGAGGTATTAAGAAAAAATGAGAAAAACACACATCTTTTAATACCAGCACTACACGTAGAAGCAGGCAGATCTCTGTGAGTTTGAGGCCAGCCTGGTCTACCGAGTGAGTTCCTGAACAACTAGGGTTACACAGAGAAACCGTGTCTCAAAAAACCAACCAATCAAAGAAACAAACAAAGAAAAAAGAAAAATGTACGATATGGTTGTTGAGACCAAATTTTCTGAATCTATACCTCAACTTGGTTGGTCTCTGAATGAATCCTTACAAGGATATCTTTAAAGGGCTAAAGAAAGTCAGCTCTACCATTCTCCTGCAGTCCTTATTTAGGGACATGATATGATATCTCAAATCCATCCAGACAAAATGACATGGTAAGTTTTGGGATGTCATTAGAGGAGGCAAGTTTTTATAGCTGTCTTTCAGTTTTTTGCCTTACCATGCATCAGGTATGGGGGTTCCTGAGTGCTAGGACTAATTTCTCTCCACAAAAGTTCACGTGAAATTGTGAATTTGTGACACAAACCACCTTAGTGCCATAGCCATTAAAAAAAAAAAAAGTAAAGATCCTTGGGCTCCTTTTCCTTGCCTGTTTCACATAACCAACTGCTAGTGTAGAAATGGCCCATGCTACTTTCTTGATACTTCAGGAGCAACAGCATTAAGGTCTCAGTTGAATACACATAACTATGGATCCATCTACATACTTCCTACATTTCTTTTCTTTGTCATTTCTTTTTTTTCTTTCTCTTTTTTTGGGGGAGAGTGAGACAGGATCTCATTATGTTGTCATGGCTGGCCTGGAATTTGCTATACAATGAAGACTAGTCTTGAACTCACAGAGATCATCCTATCTCAGCTGGGATTAAAGGTGTGTGCCATCATACACACCATGACCTACATTTCATATTGCTCAAAGCAGTATAATTGAGGCCTACCCATAGATGAATGAGACATTTTAAAATAGAATAACCAAATCAATAATGTACACATAATCCAACATGAACTGAATTTTTATTTTTTTCCCTGAGATCCCTCAAGTTGTTTTGATTAGACTCAGATAGCAGGCACAGAGTAGTTTCAAACGTGAAAGAAATAATGTATGATATGTAATATAATAAAAATCTAAAATGTGCTCATTTTACCCTGTCTGAAACAGCAGCATTTGGTAGGAGACACAGTGGTAAATAATGTTGACAACCCTGGGATTGTTCTCTATAGTAAGCCATTCAGTATCTCTGTTATGAAGGTGCTTGTTAATTCATATTTGTGATGTGATGGAGATAATGTGGCTCCAATTAGGACATTAATAAAGGGCTTTTCAGTTGTTTGTTTGGATTTTGGCTTTTCATGGTTGTTGTGCATTTTCTTTAGGACAGTCTTGTTGTGTAAGGTCAGGCTGCTCTCGAGCTGGAACTATTGTCGCCTTAGTCTCCTGAGCATTGTGATCATGTTGGGTACATCATCATACTTGGTTCACAAATATTATTTATTTCATTTTGCTTTGATATGGCTGCTACTATTTTGATGGCTGGTTTATTAGTTTAAATAGTTTTGGAATAGCACTGTTATAGTCAGAGGGCAGCCAGATACATTTCCATCTGGAGTCCAAGTTTCATGAGAACTGAATCTTACATGTAGCACCTAACAAAATTCTTGGAAAGCATGGGCATAAAATAGAATAAAACTCTAGGTACATCTGAAACTGGACAAGGAGCCTAGTTTCCTTTCATCTATTTTAGAAAGGATCAGTTAAAGAGGTGAGGGAACTCAAATTGTCACTAGATAAAATATTTGAAGCCTGGCCATTGGTGTCCTTGGTTTCTGCTGACAATGTGGGCAATTTCTGCAAAAGGATTTGAGAGTGTGAGGGCAGATTAGGAATGCCACCTAATAATCATTCAGATTCATTAGACACAAGAGCAAGAGCTGAATTGTTGATCAAAGCATTGTGTTTTTTCCCCACACATAACACTTCAGCTCTCATGTCAAACGAAGTGGTGTATCCCACGTGATCACAATGCTTAGGAGGCTAAGGCAATATTTTCATCTCAAGAGCAGCCTGACCTACACAGCAAGACTCTGTCTTAAACAAAATGCACAACCACCGTGAAAAGATGAAATCCAAGCAACTGAAAAGCCCTTTATTTAATGTCCTAATTGGAGTTACATTATCTTAGCTCATCACAAATACAAATGAACAAGCATCTTCATAACAGATATATTGAGTATATGAATGGACTCACTGGGTGCATTCTATATTGTCAAATGTCTGAGGATAATGTTATTTTAGTTTTGTCTTTGTTTTTGTTTTCCATGTTAGTGGGGTTTTGGAATCATTAGCTTTCATCATTCAAATGACACCTTGGAGGGCTTGGCTTGTGGGAATGTGTATAGGCAACTGTCTCTTTAAAAATATCATGAGTTCTTTGAGAGTTTCATGTAATGTGTTTTGATCATATTCATCTTCCTCCCCCAATTTTTCCAAGATCCATTCCACCATCCTCATTCACTAAACATTGGGTCTTTTGTCCTGTCAAAATAAATTTGTGCTGTCCAAATAGTCTTAGATGTGTGGCTTCCCTCTAGAGTGTGGGATACCAAGGCTACACTCTTAGGGAAAACTGACTCTCTTCTAGCAGCTATCACTTGTCAATAGCTCCAAGGCTACTGTTAGCAATGTGTGCCCCATTCCCCTCTTTTTCATTTTATTTTTAGGGATTATAATATAATTATATAATTTCTCTCCTTCCTTTAAACCTTCCCATAGCCTTCATTCCACTCTCCTTCAAATTCATAGACTGAGTTTCTCTCTCCTTCCTTCCTGTCTTCCTTTCATTCCTCTCCTTTCTCAGCCCTTTTATCTCCCTGAAGCCTTGTTAGATGTTTATGCATATCACTGATCTGTCTAAAAGTCAGTCTTTTACTCTTTTGATATTCTTTCATTTTTTTTATTTTCAGTGCTATATTGGTTTCTGATCAATTCTTTATCATGGACCTCCTTTTTGATTTGTATTTATTCTGTTCTTCTAAATATTGACTTAAGGGCCTAATTGTTAAAAAGTTATATATATTTTTCTTGATACTTGTTTTTATCAGTGGGTTATTTGAAAGAGTACTGTTTAATGTATAAGTGGCTAAATATTTTCATGTAAATTTTTTATTTTCTTTTCTGGTACTGAGGATTGAACCTCAAATCCCATGTATATAAGGCAAGCTTTATATGAATTCAGGTAATGTCCTCAGCCTCTTTTTCTGTCATTTTTCTATTTTTAATCTCAGTTTTATTTTATTGTTAACAAATAGCATGGTTTATGATTAAATTGTTTTTAAAGCATTGAGATTGATTTATGGCTTACCATATGTTCTTTGTAAATGTATGTTGTGAATGTTCTTATGAATTAGTGGTTTAAAACAATGAACAGGAAGAGTGAAAAGAATCTTTTAGAACTGTTAAGATCTAAGCTCATAAATGGCTTACTTTGGTCTGACTACTAACACTAACTGCTAAAGGAGCATTGGAGAATTCTCATACATTACTGTTTCAGGAGGAAGTATCAGTGCATTCAGTGGTGGCCATAAATTTTAGAATTACCTTTTAATTCATATCTATCTTGCTGTGCTATAATTTAAGATTAGTTTTGTTTTCACAAACTTCCAAAAAAGGGCATACCCATGTTCATTGGCAGAAAAGGTCTTCTAACCTAGGTACCACAGAAGATACAAAATGGGCCAAACCTGGGCTCCAGTTTCACTGATTTGTAGACTGCCCTGCATCTATAAGAGGCTTCTGGGGATTTCAACTATCTGTCACTGAAACATGCTTACTGTGGTAGTGTGGTGATTTGAATGAGAATGGCCTCCATAGGCTCACATATTTGATTACATAATGCCCAGTTGGTGGAACTGTTTAAGAAGTATTAGATGCATCCTTGTTAGAGGAAGTGTGTGATTGTGGATGTGCCTTGAGATTTAAAAGCCTCATGCTGTTCCCAGTGCTCAATCTCTCTCTCTCTCTCTCTCTCTCTCTCTCTCTCTCTCTCTCTCTCCCTCTCTCTCTCTCTCTCTCTCTCTCTCTCATTTGTAGATCAAGATGTGAGCTCTCAGCAATGTCTGCTACCATGCCTTTGTCTTTATTCCACAATCACAGACTCCAATTCTCTGAAACTGTAAGCCAAATGAAGAGCTTTCTTTTACAATTAGCCCTGGTTATGGTATTTTGTCACAATGATTGTAAAGTACCTAAAACAAGTGCTTTGAGTGAGACCTCCATAGTCTTGGACATTTAAATTCTTGGTTCTACTCAATAACATTTTGGAAGGTTTAGGAAATATGCCCTTGTGGGAGGAAGTATGTCACTGGCCATGTGGCTTGGGAGTTTAAAGCAGTGGTTCTCAACTTTCCTCGTGCTGCAGCCCTTTAATATGGTTCTTAGTGTTATGGTGATCCGTCCATAACCATAAAATGATTTTATTGCCACTTCATGACCAATTTTGCTACTGTTATAAAGCATAATGTCAATATCTGACATGCAATCCCTGTGGGGTCATGACTCACAGGTTGAGAACCACTAGTTTAAAGCCTCAGAGCATTCCTGGTATTCTGTCTCTGCTTCCTGCTTGTGATTTGGGTTGTAAGATGGTAGCTTTTGCTTTAGCTATCATGCCTGCAGCCTGCTGCCTCAAGTCTGTATCACAGACTCTAAGCCTCTGTAACCAGAAGCACAAATAACTCCTTTCTTCTATAAGATGTCTTGGTCATAGTGTTTCATCACAACACTAGAAAAGTAATTAATACACTCAGTAATCTCAATAACACAGCAGATCTGAAATGGTTTCAAGTTATCCCAAGCCCTTCTCAACCATGGTCTCAGAACATTCTGTCTATTTAAAGTCCAAGCTAGGAGACATACTTGTGTTAGTCCATGGGGCAGACATTCTAACATCAGTATCAAACTAGATGTAAAGAGCTGTTAATCTCCCCCGTCACCTCTCTTCATTGTGGTTTGACATATGGGCCCACATAGGGACCCAGAGGGGGCCATATTAGTCAATAATCCCTACAGGCTGACCTTCTGACCTTAGTACCACCATAAATCTTGACATAGGCATTAAAATTCTTGACTGTGGTTTGAGAGCAGGACTGCTCATGCAGGCGCCTATCAGGAGACACATCCATCTATGACCCTAAAGACAAACTAGAAGACATTTGTTTCAGTTATAGACATGGAAGTATGTCTGCTACTGAGTTTTAGCCCTTCTCAGTCACAGCATAGAATATGGCTGGCTGCATGTCTCCAAGTTCATGCAGTGATTCAGTACAACACTATCAGGCACTTGGAGGAAAGAAAGCACATCAATTTGTACATATAACCCTTGAGTATATGCCAGTACTAGGGACTGAAGTTCCCAGAAAAAAAAAAAACCCAATACAACACAACAAACAACCAAACATAACAACAAAACAAGAAACAAAGAACTGCACCTGTTAGAGATTCTATAAAGCTAAATGACCGGCCTTCATGATTATGAAGAGTTAAAATGTTGAGGGCTAAAACCAAATTCTTTTGGGTTCTTTTTAGCTTCTTTGAAAGCTATTCATTGCCCACTCCATGTCTGACCGAACACACTTGTGACTATCAAAAGTTTCAAATGTACTCTGAGCAAATCACTAGCTCCAGCTATACAAAAGCAGAATGGCACCAGAAATCCTCTGAGGTCTATAACAAGCTGTAACCTGTATTATCTGATATGCTAATGTATTTAACTATATATTTTAATTCTATTTGAGGCACAACTTTGTTCTATTACCATAAAAATCATGAAACTGCTACAATATAGGAATATGGTATTTGGAGTAGTAAAATGAATCTTTGTTTCCAGGTTCATATTCGGCTCCAGAATAAACTATCTCTTATTTCCTTTAAATTGAGAGTTGAGTTTTTTTTGATTGAGAGGACCAAGATACTACCCACTCTGATAATAGACATGATTTACATATGGTAGATCAAAAGGGTATGTTAGTTTTCTCAATACTGTGAAAAAATATCTGGCAAAAGGGGTTTTGTAGTTGGGATTCTATATCTCCTCATGGATTCATCATATTATAAAAAAAGGAAGGACACAGAAAAGGGAGTGTTGGTCCTCAGTTGCCTTTCTTCTTTCCCTGTTTGAATTCAGGCCAGACTCCCCCAGCCCACTCCCATGGTGACTCACACCTTCAAGGTACACTGTTTCACTTTAGTTAATTCTCTCTCAGAGCCCATTCACAGGCATGTCCAAATGCATGCCTTACTAATGTCCTAGCAGCTTTTTAATCCAAAAGAGTTTGACAAAGGTGATTGATGACCATACGACTCCACTAACACAGAGCAAAGTGTAAACTCAGCTGGAATATTGCCCATCATATAGTAGGACTGGAGTTTTTCTTCTCTAGCTGTTAGCTGAAGGTCCTTAATTCTGAGACTTCTTTCCGATTTCTGTGCAGGGTCCTCTCCATCTTCCAAACAGGCATGTTTTGAATCCTCACGCGATGCATTTCTTTCACTTATTCTTCTTCTGCTAAGACAATGAAACTACTTTGAAATGGCTATCCTGATTTAGTCACACATTCCTGGATAATTTTAAGATCAACTCACTTGAGGTTTAATTTACACCTGTAAAAGTCTGCCCGGGAATACTTACATTAGTGTTTTCTTGAATAATCAGAGAATGGAAACTTTTGGGGCAGCTTAGCTTCATAAATTCACATCCATAGAAAATGGAAATTACAAAGCATCCTCATTTAAAGCCCTCAGAGTGTTCTCTCTTCTATATTATCAGTTTACCATCCAAAACCCCATCCAAATCCATTTAGCTCTAATGTACCAAATTTTATCATCTAAGTAATGAACATTAGGTATGGTTAAAAGTCCAGGTTTCTGAAGTCTTTGAGAGCAGAGCTCTTCTCTGTAGCCATGCCAATCAGAAGAGTTGTGTTTGCAACCAGTGCATCTCAGCTTTCAGTGCTGAGGTGTTTTGTGTGTGTGTGTGTGTGTGTGTGTGTGTGTCTGTGTCTGTGTCTGTGTGTATGTGTGAAGGTTTGAGGACAACTTGCAGGATCTGGTTCTCTTTACATCATGGGGGTCCTAGGGATTAAATTCATGTTGTTAGGTGGAAAGTGACTTTATCCATAGAGCCATCTCACTAGCCCCTATGTCCTTTTATTTAATAAAATTTTTCAGATAGCATATTTTTAGATGTGTATTGCTATCTGTTCTACAGATAGCATTTTTTTTTTGTATCGTGAATTGCTATCCATTCTCAAATATCATGATGTTTCTTATTGGTAACATATTTTTCATTTCTATTTAATTTAATTACAATTAGGGATATCTTACCACTTTAATCTGAATATTTTTGTAACTTGTGTTCTCTTTATTTATCCTTTTCCCTGCCTTTCTACTGGTTTTATTTTTATCTTTTTGACTATTATACAAATATGCTAATATTTTTCATTAATTCAAAATCAATTTGTAAGAAAACGTGTGGCTTCCAATAGGACTGTGATCCTTGGTCTTGGTACCAAGATGACATATATGGGTTTGCAATGAAAAAAAAAAAAAACACTTTCAAGTTAAGTCATTTGTAATCAGAACTTTAATCCCACGGATTCTCCCAAACATTACAAATGACAGCAAAGAGTAAGAGGGGACACCTGCATACTAACTCACTAACTCAGCAACAGGAACCTTTGAACTGGCAGGGCAACAGTCTTTTGAAATCTCAAATTTCCAAATAAGATTGTCACAAGCAGTTATGTATTCACTTATACCAATCATATGAGAAGTTATGACCTAAGCAGAAGCTGAGTGTCTTTCAATGTGTTGGAGTCTACATAATTTATAACTAGGCAACCTCTGCCCAAAGGGAACACTAGTAGGATTTTCAACAACACTTGGCTGTAGTCAGTGGTGCAACTTTATTTGTTGGCTTGTGTTCATAACAGCTTTTAAAGAGTACTTAAGTCATCCACATCTGCATACTACATCCCAGCTACAAAAGAAATTAAACCTCTTTTCAATGGCTGACACTTTTGCTTCAGTATGTCACACTTTAGGTTGAGTAAAACTTAGACGTTTATTTCAGTCTATGCAAAACTAATGTTCATAGCAAATTCAATCTTCCTTAAGGAAACATTTTAAAACATTTTTTTTTTTGTATTTCATGCCTCATATAATCCATTTCATACCAGAAAGAATTATATCTCATGTGGTTTCTGTTCCAAGAGACAATCTTGAGCAGTTGAAACATCTTAAAATGTACCAAGCTTACAGAATTCCAAATGAAACTTAAATTTTCTCTATATACATACTCCTGTCAAATTGTCCCCTACATACCACCTCTGCTGCAAACTGTTCTCTTTCCTTTCATTTGGCCTCCATGGGATACCAGACATAAAGAAAAATGTTGACAGTTGTGATTTAGCTCTCCAGGCAGTTATCTCTCTCTTCTGTCTCTGGCTTTAAGAGATGGAAGAAGGTTCCCAGGGGAGGAACAGCCTAGAGGAAGAGGACCCCAGAACTAGGCTAGCCACTCTCCTTAGGCCCTGGATCTATGGGCACCTCTGGAGTCTGCTGTGTTAAATGTCTGATATTCACATTTAAATTGTGCTGATTTGGGAGAATTCAGCAGAAGACTTAAATTTGTTTTTACCATGAAATATTTTTCTTACTTCTAATGTGATTGATAGTGTTGTTAGGTATAATAGTCTGGACTTGTATCTATGATGGTCTCATAGAGCTTATAGAACATCTATCTAAGCCCTTCTTGTTTTCAAGGTCTCCACTGAAAATCCGCTGTTATTTAGTGGGCCTGCCTTTATATGTGACTTGGTCTTTTTGCCTTGCCACTTTTAATGTATTTTCTTTTTTCTAAATATTTGTTTCAATTGTTATGTGTCATGGGGGGTTTCTGTTCTTGTTCTGTCTATTTGCTGCTCTATACCTCGATAGACATAGACATAGACATAATTTTCTTTAGGTTGAGGAACTTTTCAGAAATACCCAACAGTAGCAGAGACAACCTGAAGAGACCACCTCCAGTAAATAAACATAGCCTCCAGTGGAGGGATGGGACCACACACCCATCTCAAAACTATTAACAGAGAATTGCTTCTGTATAAAAGAAATGCAGGGACAAAAAATGGAGCAGAGACTGAAGGAAAGGCCATCCAGATAATGACCCACCTGGGGATCCATCCCATCTGCAGACACCAAACCCAGACACTATTACAGATGCCAAGAAGCATCCTGCAGACAGGACCCTAGTATGGCTGTCCTCTGAGAGGTTCTGCCAGCACTCAACTAAGACAGATGCAGATACTCACAGCCAACTATTGGACTGAGCCCTGGGACCCCAATGGAAAAGTTAGGGGAAGGACTGAAGGAGCTGAAGGGGATTGTAACCTCATAGGAAGAACAACAATATCAATTAACCAGATCCCACAAAAGTCCCAAGGACTAAACCACCAACCAAAGAGTATATATGGGTGGGTCCATGGTTCCTGCTACATATTTAGCAGAGGACTTCCATATTTGGCATCAATGGGAGGGGAGGTGCTTCATTACGTGGAGGCGTGTTGCCCCAGCAAAGGGGGATGCTGGAGGGGTTTTCTGGAAGTGGGTAGGTGGGTGGGGAGCACCCTCTTAGAGGCAAAG
Source organism: Arvicanthis niloticus (assembly GCF_011762505.2). Lineage (NCBI taxonomy): Eukaryota > Metazoa > Chordata > Mammalia > Rodentia > Muridae > Arvicanthis > Arvicanthis niloticus. Next base: position 14,755,672 of record NC_047679.1, read on the forward strand.
TGGAGGGGAAAGAGGTAGGGGGCATGTGGAGGGGGGACCAGGAAGGGGAACAACATTTGAAATATAAATAAATAACATAATTTAAAAAACCCTTTTCTGTACTTTTGTCTTGGGTTTTTTTCTTCCTCCATACCTATTATTTTTGTTTGATATTTTCTTAGTGTTGCATATCTTCTGAATATTTTACACATGGATTCATTTTAGATTTAACATTTATTTTGACTGAGTTATCTTTTCTTCTACCTAATCTTCAAGATGTGAAACTCTTTTACTTCATTCAAACTGGGAGCCTTAATCTCCGAGCCTTTTGTTTGACTACCTGAAGTTTTCAATTTGAGTTTTATTTCAGTTTAATTTTCTTTAGTGATTCTACTTTCAGATCTTGAATTTCTTCATTATTTCATTCAACTGTGTTTTAATGGTCTTCATTGTGGCATTTATTCATATCCCCTTTAAGGTTCTTGAACATATCCATACTTGCTATTTTGAAGTCCCTATTTCTTGCTTTCACTAAATTAGCATTCTTGTTCTTAGGGAATCTTACAATGGGGCGCTGATTTCTGGAGTAGGCATATTGTCTTGACCGTTCATCTTTGTGTATTTGCAATGGGATCTAGGCATCTAGAGTTATGACATTTGTATTTTTTTCTTCTTACCTTTGTTGAGTGGCCGTTTAGTTCTTTGATTGCTGTTACTACAATCTGATATGTTGTGGATTAGCCAAATGATGGTAGGTTTTTAGTCTCATGGCTGAAACTCTGGGTTTTAGGTTTTATGCTTCTAAGCAGTTGCAGACCATTGCAGTTGGTTGGAAGTGTGGCAAGCTAACAGGCATAGGAAGGGGAGGGACTCTAGAGGTCCAGACCTTGGGTTCTCAGGCCCAAGGGAACCTACGTTTTAAAAAAACATTGTCTGTGATCTGTCCTAAGGAGTTTCTTCTCTGATCATGTCTGTTTGTGGTTCACTATACTCCTTGTATTTTGATGTCTCCTTTATTCTCTAAGTTTGAGAAATGTTCTGCTATAATTTTATTACATTGTCTGTCTATTACATTTGATTTTACCTCTGTTCTTTCTTCTATACCATTAATTTTCAGGTTTAACCTCTTGAATGTATTCCAGGCTTCTTAGAAACACTGCTTACACGCCTTATTTTTCTCCTTGTATAGGTCTCTATATATTATCATCTCAAATTTTTCCTCCATTCCTGAAATACATTCTTCTGCACGGTCTTGTCTGTTAATGGTGTCATTTGATTGGCTACCTTCTTGGTTTCAAGTATTTCTGTTTGGCTGTTTTTAAATATTTCAATTTCCTTGCTGCATTTTCTCTCCATATTTTGTAGTCTTGCCTCCAATTTACTGACTGTGACATTCACTGTGGAGACTGTCTTGTGGAGGCCTTGGGTGAATTTCCATAATTCGTGCATCTGTTTTTTTGGATCTTTTTATATGATCCTGAATTCTTTTAAAATGTCAGACTGAAATCTTTCTCAGATACTCCTGCTATCTCTGTAACTTTGGATTTCCTTATAGGGGAGTGGGTTGGTTGCTATCAGGTCATAATTATATTCCTTGCTATGTTTTGTGCCTGTTATAGTGGGTTTGGCTTTTTTTTTTTTTCAGTTTAAAATTTACCTTGTTCAAGTCTATTTGGATATTTTGTTTTCTGTGATTTGTCCTAGAGGTATATCTGCCTGAAGTCCAGCTACCAAGAATAGTGAAATTCTGTGAATTCTGTGAACTTGCTGTGGGGAAAATACCATAACTCAGGCCCACTAAGGCCTGTCTCGTATCAGGAGGCTATGATTAGAGTCATGAGCACTGAGTAACATCTGAGACCATAGTTATATAGAGTCTAGATCCTGAAATGACCATTGAAATCTCAGAAGTCAGAAACCCACATTCACACTGACCTCAGAGACTACTGGAACTACAGCCCCAGTCTCTTAGGAAAACCTGAGCACAAGGAGCAGGACAAAGCTCTGAGCTCTGGGATGGAGATCCTGTTGCAGGGTGCTTTCTAGTCCAAAAGAAGTCAGAGACATGAAAGTTGGGTACTCTCTGGACTTGCAAAAGTCAGAGGCTTGGTCATCCTTTGCTCTCTGGTTCTACTGGAGCCAGAGGCCTGGTCTCCCAGAGTTCACTGGTCCTGAAGAAACCATAGGCCTGGCCTTGCAGTATTCTCTGATACTGGTAGAGCCAGAGCCCTTATACTTTGGGGGGGGGGAAGCTAAGTATATAATATAATATATATATAATATATATAATTATTATATGAACAAATATTGAAATAAGGGGCTGGAGAGATGGCTCAGTGTTTAAGAACACTGGTTGCTCTTCCAGAGGTTCTGAGTTCAATTTCCAGCAACCACATAGTGGCTTACAACCATCTGTAATGGGATCTGATGCTCCTTTTTGGTGTGCATGAAGACAGTGCACTCATATACAAAAAATTAATAAATAAGTTGTTGATAAAAGGGTTAAAATAAAATGATTGAAAAATTACTTGCAAATTGTGTGGGATATTTGAATTTTACTAAAAATTTCAAGGTATTAGTGAGCTTACTCTACTAGAGTTTCACAATAGATACTAACTTGGATACACTTCTTTCTTAGGTCCTTTTAGCTGCTAGTCTTCCAGTCTTTTCTCTCTCCCCAAATACAACTTCTTTTTTATTTACCCCTGAAATCTTGGCAAAAGTCTATCAGTACTTTACACTTTTCTGTGTGGAAAGATTCAGTTCTGATCTAGCTAATTCTATTCAGATATATTCCATTTAGCATTTACTATAGAAGTCACAAGCTAGGTAGCCATATTTTGTGGTATTGAAGGAAGCCAAATAGCTTTGAAAAGGGAAGGCTTACTGGTCAGGTGTGTGTGTATGTGTGTGTGTGTGTGTGTGTGTGTGTGTGTGTGTGTGTGTGTGTAAAAATAAGGATCTCAATCTATACAAGAATAGTATATGGCATGTGTTCTGCAAATGAGGAAAGTGTGCCTTATTAATTAGATGAGGAACTGATTTCTCTCTGCTTTTTTTTGACACTATAGAAGAGGTTGCAGCCCTGTTTTTATGAGAAGAACATGAAGAAAGACCTAAAGTTGATGATAGTGAATGTAAATTATTTTTTATCCAGCAGATGATACACACACAGTTTTAGTCTTTCAATTTTAAGTTCTTAGCAGTTTTTTATATTCCATGGTGTTTCTATTACCTTAGACTTGTTACTTTTTCTCAAAAAATTCCAAGCATAAAAATGACCTAACTTTGACTTTTGAGAAGGTAATATAAGCACATATATTTATATTCTTGCTATTTATATATAATTATAACAAAACCCCCAGATAGTGTATGCAAAACTATGAAAGGTACGGAGAAGAAGAAAAAGAAGAAGAAGAAGAAGAAGAAGAAGAAGAAGAAGAAGAAGAGGAGGAGGAGGAGGAGGAGGAGGAGGAGGAGGAGGAGGAGGAGGAGGAGGAGGAGGAGGAAGAGGAGGAGGAAAGGGGAAGGGGAAGGGGAAGGGGAAGGGGAAGGGGAAGGGGAAGGGGAAAGGGAAGGGGAGGAGGAGGAGGAGAAGGCGGCGGCGGAGGCAGAGGAGGCAGAGGCAGAGGCAGAAGCAGAGGAGCAGATGCTCCTAAGTCATAGGGAATAACATGATCATGAATTCTATAGGGTTTTTTGTGTAATATATCCCATCCTGGGTCCTAGAAAAGGTAGCAACTCATAAAAGTCAACTTATGCAGATAATAGAGTCATCTAAACTCTTGTTTAATCTCACCAGGAACCTGGAAAAGGAAAGGGTAACATAATTCGCTTAAATAGTAATTGCTTTTCTTAAGACAAATATCACTGAAAAACAATGACTCCATTCTCTCCAGCAAAGGCAAGTTGCAAAACAGAAACTGAAATTACAAGTAGAATAATACACTGTAATAGCAGAATGGAGAGAGGAAAACTATTTCTTGAAACTGGAGATAAATGAATAGATATTTCTGAACAACAGAGGTAATATGACTGAAAATAAAAAACAAATCCTCAGAAAACTATAGGACCATGAAATAGACAAAGAATGGGACTTACATGTATTGGAAAATCAATGTCTGATAATTCCTCAAATTTGAGAGCGGTCATAAGCCCATGTACTCAATTACAATTCCATATAAAAATAAATCCAAAGAATTACACTCATAGTGAAATATCTGAAAACCAGACAAAAATATCTTGAGCACATAAAACGCCACCTAAACAGAAAAGCTGATTCAGTGACAGTAGTTATTCTCAACTGAACACGCGGAAGTCAGAAAAAATTGCAGTAACATGTTCAAAGGCCAAGAGAAAAACATTGCAAATTCATAAACCCATATCTGATACAAATATTTTTCAGATATTAAGGGAAGCATTAGATGAAAAAAAAAAAAACACTAAGAAAACTGTTCACTAATGCCTCTACCCTAAAAGAACTTCCAAAGGTCTGCAACATTACTCAGTGAGTAGAGGTGTTTGCCATTAAGTCTGAAGACCCAAGTTCAATTCCCAGTAGCCACATACTGGACAGAAAGAATTGACTCCTGAAAATTGTTCTCTGACCTCCACTTGTGTGGCATAAAAAAACCACACACACACACACACACACACACACACACACACACACACACAGTGGGGGGAGAGGGAGAGGGAGCAAGAGAGATACACACAGACAACATACATTTTTTAAAAGGCATGGTAAAGACAAGTTTCTCACACACAAAGGAAGTGATAAAACAGGTGACATTAGGAATGCTTCTTTTTTAAAGGAAAGTAACTGTGAACACAACAAACAGAAATATGATGAAACCCCACAGACTCTTGCTGTTACCTTCTTGGTAACAGGTAATCCTTCTTGGATTACCTCTGTTATGTTTAATGGCTGAAACAAGAATCACAATGCTAGCTGATGGCTTCTAAATGTGTTAGAGGAAATATTGTGATGATGACTTTATAATCAAGGAGAACAAGGTAATGCAAAGGGCAGGAAGATGTTTATAATTGACTTCCATTGATAAAATGGCCTCAGAATCTTATGATAGGCTATGCTCTGTGTATATAATACAATGTAATGTCACTAAAACTATAAAAACAGGTATCTCCAAAACCACTAGTTGAATCAAAATGGCATGATAAGGGATATACATGAGAGGATTTTGTGGATGTAAGGAAGTGAGAGTCCGAGGGAACAGAACCACCAGAGAGCAGAAAGCACTATCAGAAAGTGGAACTTTTGAGTCTCCACATTTATTTTCTTCTCTTTTTTATTAATTTAAGTAAAACAAACTCAGTACATATTTAACAGTTTGCACTTATGTATACAGTACATTTACTTTGTTAAAAGTTCCTATCGAGTCAAATAACAAAGCATGCACAAAAGAGATACGAATGCATCTTGTGGGTAAGTTGATGCTCATCACCCACCTCAGCAAACCGTGTTTGGAAGCTTGACTTTCCATTAACTTATATTATTAGTGTTTTCCCCTATGGATGGGACTTTTGTAGCCCATCAGGAACTGGGAAAGCCACAGGAGCGGAATGAAGGGCCTCTCTCTCTCTCTCTCCCTAGCAACTAAAAGGCAGGGATAGTGCTGTCCCTGACAGACACCAGGTGCTCATGCCCTCTTTGCTATAAGCACTGATAGGAGTTTGCACTTGGCAGCTGGAGGTCTGATGAGATAGGGTCTACACGGAAATTGCCACCTCTTGGGCTAGGAAGGGTTGGGGGTAATACAAGGCCCCTCGCTCAGATCTCCCAATTTCCTGGCTCACTCTCATCCATAATCTCTAGAAATGCACACGTCAGCACATGAAGCAAAAGCAGGGAGTCAGCATTTTGTGTCCACATGAGCCTCTGTATTTCTTCTGTAGGATATCAAAATGCATTGTGGTTCTTGTTCATTGGCATATAAGGTCAAGGGACCAAGGAGTCAGGGAAAGAAGTGGGTCTGGAGAGGGAAATAGTAAGAGATTGGTATTATAAAGGGGGAAATGGGGAAAATGAGGGAAATGGGGTGGGTGGGCTTTAATTGGGGATGGTAAAAGAGAAGGTAATATGGATGGAGTGGAAGGAGGAGGGATAAATAATACTAAGGGTGTTTGAAAAAAAACAAACATGGAAATCTTATTATTTTATGTCTGCTTAAGTAAGACCCAGGCAGTGACACTGTCAGTTGACATGCCAGCATGGATGGGGGAAATCTTGCAAGGAAGGCCCTACCCCTAGGTGAAAAGTTACAAAAAATTAAGATTCCTGAGAGAGAGAAAAAAATCAAGCTTACCCAGAAATGAGCCCCTAACTGGTTATCCAATATCAAATGGTCAACCCTAAAAATATATACATACAAACAGCACTTAATGGACACAGCTGGCTGTACTTATACATTTTTATTTCTTCATTTTATTTTATGTGTTGTGTGTGTTTTGCCTGTGTGTATGTCTGTGTGCTGTGTACATGCCTAGTGCCTGTGGAGGCTAGATGAAGACATTGGATCCCTAAAACTGGCATTATAGATATTTGTGAGCCACAGTGTGGGTGCTGGGAATTGAGCCTAGGTTCTCTGAAGAGCAGCCTGTGCTGTTCCCTGGAGTCATGTCTTCAACCAAAGGTTGTATTTATGTAACTCTCTCTAGGTCTCCTTCCTTCCACCACCACTTGGGACCTTAATTAGATTTCTTGATGGCAGACATTTGGAGTGGGGTGAGGTGCTATAGAAAAGTAGTTTTAATTTACATTTCCCTGATGGCTAGGGGTGCTGAACACTTTAAAATATTGGCCATTTGTGGGATTTTTAAAAACTATGTATTCAACTCGTTAGCTTGTTTATTGATTGGCAGTTTATATGTAAGTATACATGTAAGGATAATGAAAAAGAAATTAAAAAATAAAAAATATAAATAGAATTAGAGATAATCATTTAAAAGATAAATCTGACCAAGAAAATGATGGAGAGAACTGGAGAAAAAGATAAACCCATTATTCATTGCTGGTGGCAGTTCCAACTGACAAAGGTGTTATGGAATGAATTTGGAGCTTCCCCCAAAAAATTAATGGAGAATTACTATATGACCCAGATATTGTACTCCTGGGCATGATATTTTCACCTTTATATTTATTGCTGCTTTATTCACTATAGCAAAGAAATGGAACCAATGTAGATGAATAAATAATGAAAATCTGGCACATATGTAAAATGGAATAGTTAGCTATAAAGAAAAATTAAATATAAAGTTTGAATGGATATGAATGGACTTTAAATATATAATATTAAGTAAGGTCACACAATTTCAAAAAGGCAAAACCTGCATAGTCTTTCTTATATGGGAATCCTAACCTATAGTGTGTGTGTGTGTGTGTGTGCATGCACATAGACAAATGTACATGTGGGTACAGTGTATATGTATGTAGAAAGAAGATCAAGAAAGGATAAATATTAGGTGATAAGGACAGACAACATGCAGGTAAAAAAACTGAGTTGTGAAACAGGATATAAAGTTAATTGTGTTTACAGTTTAACTCTGTCATGGTTTCTTTGTGGTGTATAGATAAGCACATAAAATGTAACAAATAGTAGAAGTATAATTGTCAGTAACAATTATAGCTAACGTAATATTTTCTTGATGTTTATTAAGAAAATTCAAATGACAGTAGTGGGCCAAGCCCTACACAGGACATTAATATCACCCCCTCTAGCTCTCAGGGAACATTGCTTAAGAAGAGTTGGTTGGGATGGATGTAAGAACCAGAAGATAGGGTGAAGGGCTAGTTCATGGGGCCCTCCCCTTTACATCTGAACTATTGGCTAGTAACAGTTTCTAGGATGGAGAAATAATCGCCTTTACTTGTATTCTGTGATAGCTTGAATGAGAAATGTCTTCCATAGGCTAAGACATTTGAACTCCATATGTCCTGTGGTGACATTATTTGTGGAGGTTTAGGATATGTGCCTTGCTAGAGGATGTCACAGGAATGGGGCCGGGGGGATGGGCTTTGAGAAAGCCTTGCCCTGCTCTCGGTTCAGTCTCTCTGCATCATGCTTCTAGTTGAGATGTGATCTCTCAGCTTTCTGCTTCTGATGATGTGCCCTCATGGATTCTTATCCCTCTGGAACCATAAACAAAACGAAACTCTTCCTCTCATAACTCACTTTTTGTCACTGTGTTTTCTCACATCAAAATTAAAAATAACTAATAAATGTACCCACTACTGAGTTCATTGAGCTCTGATGGATAGCTTCAAACCCATGGTCACAAAGACAGCTCTGATTAATCTCATTGGGACCAAAAAAAAAAAAAGAAGAAGAAGAAGATATTCTTGAATTGTGAGAGATTTGTGGAGAAGAGGAGGGGTTGAGAGGATTGAAAGGGAAGTGGGGGAAAGAAAGTGGTCATTCAGTCGGTATGCACTGCATGCATTGTGTACATGTGCAAGCAAAATCATAAGAGAAGAAATTTGATGAAGGGTAGACCAAAACCATGAAAATTGACTTCTGGCCTCCAATACATGCCATGGCATATACATCCACGCGCGCGCGCACACACACACACACACACACACACACACACACACACACACATATGCTTTTTAGTTTTTTTAAATTGAAGAAGCCACTTTGGGCCTTGGGCAGGAGAGATGGCTCAGGACTTAGGAGCACTTGCTATTCTTTCCGAGGCATGGACTTCAGCTACATTGTACATCTATATTGTGCAGCTCACTATTGTCTGTAACTCTGGCTCCACTGGAGCCAATGAACTCTACTCACCTCCATGGGCATCTGCATACACATGAGCACATACACAGACCTACACAAATACATATAATAAAAATAAATATAAACTTTAAAAAAAGACACACACAAAAAAGTTGGGTCGCCCTACTAACATCAGAGAAAATAATATTTAAGTTCAAGTAATTTACAGGTAACAGAAGATTTTATATGCTAAAAAGTGATTAATTAATCAAGAAGTTATAACAATCACAAATCTATATTCACTAAACAAAACATCCCTGAAATTCTAAGCAGTAACTGACAGAACACAAGAGAAGAAAGAAATGCAGTAAGTACTTATGATTTAAATACTGTTTTCAATAGGACATTTAACATGTAGATAGAGGACTTGAACAAAATTATAAATTAGCTACACTTCATAGATATGGAATATTTTCTGGGATAAACTTCTAGGTCACTAAATAAAACTCAATAAGTTTACAAAGATTAGAATTACATATGGCATCTTTTCTAAGTATAGTAGAATGAAGTTGGATACTCCTAATGGGAAGAAAGCTGAAAATTTTGCCAATATGTGGAATTTAAACAAACTCTTAAATAGTCAAAAAATCAAAAAATGGAAATCACAATAAAAATAAAAAAATTACTTGTGTGTTGGTCTGAATGAGAATGGCCCCCATAGGCTCACATATTTTAATACTTAATCCTCGGGTGTTGAAACTGTTTGGGATGAATCAGGAAGTGTGGCCTTATTGGAAGAGACGCGTCACTGGGGCATATACTTTTAAGTTCCAAAAGCTCATGCCATTTTCAGTTAGGTCTCCCTGCCTCCTGCTTGTGGATTAATATGTAAACTCTCAGTTACTGCTCTAGTACAATGCCTTCCTGATTGTTTCTTGTTTCCTGCCATGATGGTCATGGACTCTACTAACCTTCTGAAACTATAAACTCCAAATAAAGTCTTCTGTAAGTTGCCTTAGACATAGTGTCTCATCACACTGTTAGAAAATTAACTAGGGCACTTAGAGATGAATGAAAATGAAAACACAACATATTAAACCTCCTGAGATGCTGTGGGGCAATGTTAGTAGAAAATATATAGTATATTTAATACATATCATACATGGTACATATATTATATTATAAAAATATATTATAATACTATATTATATACCAGAAGGTTTTCAAAATAACCTAGTGCTGCACCTCAAGAAATCCTAAAGGTAAAATCAAACTAAAACCAAAGTTAGCATGAAGAAGAACAATAGTAAACCTGAGAGTAGAGCTAGATAAAATGGATAATAGTAAAACATTACAATCAATGCCAAATTTATTTCTTTAAAGATGGAGAAAATTAACAAGAGTTGATAAAAGTACTGAAATAAAAATTTAGGATAGTATTACTGGTATTACAGAAATAACACTGATTAAAAAAGAATCATTATTATGATTTACCATATATTCCACCCTTAATTTCAGATAATGTTCTTACTAATATTACTCATTTAAATGAATACATTTCTAGGAATGAACCAAGTTTTAAAAAGAAGACATGTGGCACCTAAGTATACCTATAATGAGGAGATTGAGTTAGAAACACAAACCAGGGATCATTTTTCTTCACTGTTAAAAGTTTCAAATCTTATTTCCAGACAGGCCCTCTATGTAGCCCAGGCTAGCCTGGAATTCAAGATCCTCTGCCAATTAGGTGCTGGAATTCTAGGCATGCACATATCTTCCTGGCTGAATTTTATCAAACATTTAGAATATCAAACTCTTTTTGATAAATATGTCAGTAGAAATACAGCATCATACTCAGAATTGAAAAATTAATATCAGTTACCTTAACACTATGAACAAGAAATAGGTCCATTGTAAAGGAAGTATTAGGCAGATAAATTGGATAAGAAAAATAGCGAGTGGGATTTTACATTGGAAAGGAAAAAAATAAATCTATACATGCTCATAGACCACAAAATCTTATAAGTAGAAAAGCATAAATAATTGTACAAATTTATTGACAGTAAGTGAATTTATAAGTCTAGAGTAGTGTAGACAAAGATCTAAAAGTATAGTCTGAGACTAGATTCTTTTCCATTAAACTAAAACACGATACTTCATCATCATTTGCAGATGCTCCCAATAACTGCCCCAATTGAGATAACATGGTAATGGACAAACATTATTTTAACATTCTGATAATTTTACACAGCAAGCAGTGGAATAGAGCAAGATTTTTAACAATGACATGGAATTAGAATGATATCCAACAGACTCCTGCCAAAAAAAGTGTACTTCCTGTTAACATTCACAGTTCTATCTAAGAGTTAAATAAGGTTTTACTATTGTGACCTCACTAATGTGACTGTGGATTGAAGATATATCTAACAGTGTGACATGTATGCACTTTCAGATAATGCAAATTTCTAAAATATAAATGGACTAACATTTCTCTTGAAAATGATTATCTTATAAATTATAAATATAATTAACCTTAACACATATCAAATACCTGTGGAAGATGATTAAAAACAAACAGTATTTTAAGTAGTAATGTAAACATTTTAAAATAGGATATAAATGTTTTATTTACAGGTTAAAAAAAGGCTTCCCTGCCTTCTTTCCTCTCTCTGTCCCTTCCTTCCTTTCTTTCTCTGGCTCCTACAATCTCTCCACCCTGTCTTGTAATCATCTAAACCTTGGGAGAAAAGTATAATATAGGTGCCCCATTTAAGCCTGAGTACTCTGTAGTCTCTTATTCTCTGCACTTTGACCAGTTGTGGGTCTCTGTTTTAAGAGCCAGAAGTGGAGATTACTACCAGAAAATAGTGTTTTCTGGACCCAGTAGTAGTTTCACATATGAATCTAGAATGGTTGGTTACCAAATACCAAGTGGTCAGCCCTAACACCATACACAAGCCAGTAATACTTAATGGACTCAGCAGGTTGTACTTATATATATTTACTAATGTATACATAATAATAATGAAAGAAAAAAGGGCCATGAATTTGAGAGGGAGTCTGGAAAACATAGAGGGTTATATAGTATTTTAATTAAAAATAAATTCAAAAAATATGTGGAGGCTGGAGAGATGGCTCAGTGGTTAAGAGCACTGGCTGCTCTTCAAGAGGTCCTGAGTTCAATTCCCAGCATTCACATGGTGGCTCACCATCTATAATGTGATCTGGCGCCCTCTTCTGGCTTGCACGTGTACATTCAGACAGAGCACTCATATGCTCCTCTGTGTGTGTGTGTGTGTGTGTGTGTGTGTGTGTGTGTGTGTGTGTGTAGTGTGTAGATGCTGAACAGGTATAACAGATACCTTGATAGTGTCTTTTAAACTTACCTAAATTTTGGAAGATTTTCCTTAAATAAGAAAAAGAAATGGGCTACCTAGAGTAGAAATGAATCAGTGTTAAATGGTCATCTAGCAGCAAACTCATAAGAATTTGAACAGCATTTGGTATATACAGCTCACATATATGGTACTTATGTAAATGCTTCCTGTATGAGCTCTAAGTTGGATAGGATAATTTTCCTACCATTATTACAATAAAAATCAATCAATTGTGAAGCATTTAATAATAACTCTCATTTCCCAGAAACCATAATGGCTATAGAAAACTACAAAATCATGGTTCTTGCTCATTAATCTAAGAAACACGTCTTTAAAGAGTATAGCTTATAAGTACAGATCACTGTGTAAGTACAGGGACTCTGTTGAAGAGAAGCCAGTTGAATGCAAATATGAAAAGTGGAAAGGTTCAGATAGCAAGAATGTGAGAACTTTAAAGCTGCACCCTGGAGGATAAATTTTTCAGATGCTGCTATAATTAAATTACTAGGTAAATGTTTGACAACTTCAATGCATTTCCTGATGTTCTCTAGAGTGGACTATCTAGGGTATAACCAGACATGAATCAAACACAACAATAAACACACAAATGCTTTCTATTATGAACTTTCTTATAAACAAGTTTGAAGTAAAAATTACTTGGTCACATATCGCAAAAAACAAAAAACAAATATAAAAAGTTCTCAAACAGAAAGAAAACAAAAGAAACTCGTGCCTTCCCTGTATTGACAGAGCTCACTTTTAGTGGCCTTGAATATATCAGCATCACTCACTGCCTGCCTGGGAGCCTTCAGTGCTATACTCAATGAAGTCCCCTTTCTTGATTGGGAAGTACAGAGCGATATGAAGGCTTAGAAGGAACTCAGACCTATAGAGTCTAATCCAAGTGCATAGATGAAACAGAAAAACCTACTTTAGGCACAAGCAAGTAGGCTCATGAACAGCTAGTTCTATCCTGATCACACTGTCTAGCAACATTTCCAAATCCCTTTCATTTCAAGGAGGAATATTGGGGACATTTTCTGCCCAATGACATGTGAATGTAAATGATGTACATTATCTGTAGCACAGTGTAAGACAGCCTATCACAACTATTTTCTTTCTTTGTCTGTCAAATATAGTTTTTAGTAGGGTTAAATGCACTAGTCCCATAGATTATAAGGAAGTTAGTTTTCCACTTGAAGGAGATGTTCAGAAAAGCTTCCTGACAGGGAACATCCTTAGGACTGTTTGTTTGAGTAAAGAGCACACAGCAAGCCAGGTATGGCGGTGAATGTCTTTAGTCCCAGTACTCAGGAGGCAGAAGCAGGTAGATCTCTATGAGTTTGAGGCCAGCCTGGTCTACAAAGTGAGTGCAGGACAGCCAGTGCTACACAGAAAAACCCTGTCTCAGAAAACTAAAAACAAAACCAATAAATAAATAAATAAATAAATAAATAAATAAATAAATGCACACAGCATCTAGCCTTATTTATACTGACGAATGCATACTCCCATACTCCTATGTTAGTAGCCTATTGTTAATAATATATTGATTGCACATTTTCATAAAGGACCAACTAAAAGACTCACTATTTTTCAGGTAAAGAGCACATCACATCATGAATAATTCAATCACATCTTTACTGGGAGGTATGTTTGAGGTTCTGTTGAGTAAATAGCTAGCACTGACATCTCTCAGGCTGGATATGAGCTCTTATCTTATTGTCAAGCAGGTAGATACATATGCAAACACATTAACTGCAGTAAAAAATGATGATGGCTGTGGCAGAACGGAAAGACAGGCGGCTCCAGGACCAGGGACAGAAACAAAATGGAGAGATATTTAGTGATGCTCTAAAGGCTAAGGAAGATCATTAACTATCCCATGGTGAGTGACACCTACACCACATAGGTGAAATGTTACCAGGAAAGACTGGAAAGAGCTAGGTCTGTTTGTTTTGTTCCATTTTGGTTTTTTGTCACAGCCTAGATGGGTTGTCACAGCCTAGATGGGAACCCTGGCTTTGCTACCTTGTCACTTTACTTTGGTTTTGTTTAAGCAACACATTCATTTTTTATTGGATATTTTATTTATTTACATTTCAGATACCATCCCCTTTCCCCATTTCCCCTCTCTAGAACCCCGATCCCATCCCCCTCCTACTTTTTGCTTTTATATCATTTTAATTACATGAAAGTATTAAGGTCAGTTCTAGGTTGAGGAACTAGCAATACAATTGATGCAAATAGTCAAGGAACAAGCAAGACAATAAACACAAATAGTCAAAGAACAAGCAAGGCAATAAACAAAATTCCACAAACACTCCTGTGATCACTATTTCTAAGGGCTTATCAGGATGACCAAAATATCTGAGCCAACTTCCCTGTCCTAACCCAAAGTCATTTTCATGTCTGAAGCCTACTTCCTTGTTCCAGCCTAAAATTTAGATTCCTGTCTGAAAAACACATTCATTTTTATTTTATGTGCATTTGGCGTTTTGCCTATATGTCTATCTGTGCAAAAGGATCAAGACTTCTGGAACTAGAACAGTTGTGAGCCACACAGTAGATACTGGGAATTGAACCCAGATCCTTTGGAAAAGCAGTCAGTGCTCTTGCCAGCTGAGCCATCTCTCCAGCCCTATCACCACTTAGTTTTTTAAAATCCTTTCCTTCCTTTCCTTATCTGAAAGAATAAGATTTCAACAGCTACATTTCAAAGTCTTAGGGAAGTTACAGGTGCAAAAAGTTTGGTGCATAGATGACCATCAATAAAGAACAACCTCTTTTCTCTCTTATGTGGAACCCAGGTGTGTGTGTGTGTGTAGTGTGTGTGTGTGTGTAAACTAAAAAGGGGACTGTGGCATGGGAGGAAAATAGTTTAAAGGATGAGACAGAAGAGAAATGGAGAGGATAATAAAATGCAGGTGACAAGAAAGCAAAAGGGGGCATTCAAAAGGAAGGGGTCCAAGAAAAGTAGGGTAAGTTGAATTTATATCTTTAAACCCATAGGTTGGTACACCTCTCAGACCATGTCAGAGAAGTTTCTTTGTGCAGTTGACACTGTCTAGCTAACACAGAAGCTTACAGCTGGTCAAAGTGCAGAAAATAAATGTTTGTATACTGCAGAGTCACAAAAGAGACATGTGCATTGCCTCTCAGCTAAGAGCTAAGGGCAGGGCAGGCAAACACTGAGGAAGAAAGTGGCAGAAAGATGCTAAGAGGCAGAGGTCAGGGAGGCCTGGAGCAAAACACTGTTCTCTAGACTGACAGGATACAGTAGTTGTGGCTGCCTGAACAAAATCAAGTCAGTCAACATCCCAGCATGGCAGGTGGGCAAGCGGTGTGCTCCAGAGATCCAATCCCTAACTGAAGAGCTATTGACAGGTGGTAGCTTCTACAGGGAGGAAGAGTCAGTTTTCCTTAAGGGTGTAAGTTAACCACATTTGGTAGATGGCCCCTACCCATGAGCATACATGAAGCACAAACCGGACTCAGTGGGTTATTATTTTAAAAAGGAGAACATAAAGTTGGGGAATAGGGAGGTGGGGGGTGGACCTATGAAGAGCTCAGGGGAAGAGTGGGATTATGGCCAAAATACATTGGATGAATTCTCAAAGAGTTGATAAAAATGATGTTAAAAGAAGTGGGGCAGGGAGATAGATTGGGGGAGTGGGAGATAGGGGCAAATTAGAACAAATCATAATGATATACATGCATGAAAAAGGCCCAATGAGGATCGGAGAGATGGCTCAGTGGTTAAGTGCACTGACTGCTCTTCCAGAGGTCCTGAGTTCAATTCCCAGCAACCACATGGTGGATCTGATGCCCTCTTCTGTTGTGATTGAAGACAGCTACAGTGTACTCATATACATAAAATAAATAAATAGTTCCTTAAAAAAAGAAAGAAAAGGCCCAATGATGCATGCTAAATTGAAAATTAACTTAAACATAAAAATAAAGGATATCATCGAGATCTCTATCTGTGTCCACACTGTGAAGTTTTAAAAAGCAAGAACCTGTTCAGTGTTGTCCCTGCGATGGCCATTAGTGCTGCACAATACCTAGCAACAGGTCAGTGTTAAGTGTTCATTCAAGCTTGTAGAGAAAATTGGAACTCAGCTTCAGCCTCTTCCATTTAAACATTGAAAGTGTTTGACTTGGATGTCCCTTGTCACAATGATATTTAGTATTTCCATAGAAACTGATTTATTTTCTATTAATGTCCTTTGTGCAGAAAGTTCCATTTGCTAGATTATGACCATTACCATGGTGTCTGGTGTCTTACATGTATACACCTGTTTCGTGTGTGTGTGTGTGTGTGTGTGTGTGTGTGTGTATGTGTGTGTGTACTTAACTCAGTGGACATCCTGGGGGAGTCAGCCCTCTCCTTTCATTATGTGGGCCCTAGGGACCAAACTCAGGCTTGGAAGCAAGTGCTCCTATCTGCTGAGCCATAGCACCAACACAATTACCATATTATGTGCATCATTGAGTTGCACAGAAGTAGGGATCAGCTAAATATGGTTGTTTAATCTAAATCATATTGGATGACACAGACAAGACACATATCATTTTATATCCAGTGGACCATGACATCATATTAGAAAGTGTGGACTATAATAAATATCATTTAGTAAGAAATGAAGTGTCAGGTTTCTAAAAATGATTGAGTGTTATCATAAATTTTTGTATGGTTTTTGTTAAATTTCATTGTGAGGTTTTATTTTATTGAGTATTTTTCTCAAATATACAATAAGCCAGATAGTGGACTATCACTCAGCAATAATAAACCGAAGGCTGGGGAGATGGCTCCCTTAGCAAAGTACTGGCTATGTAAGTGTGAGGACCTGAGTTTGAAACCCTAGGACCCAGGGAAAGCCAAGTGTGACGGCTAGTATCTGTAATCCCAGATGGGAGACAAAGACAGGAGACTCCTTAGAAGTTCCACGGGTTGTTAGTCTGGTACACACAGTGGCAAAGCCCAAAAAGATGTTGTCTCAAGCAAAGTTGAAGGTAAGGTAAGGAGAAATACATAAGGCTGTCTCTTCTCTAATCTGCACAAATGTGCCAGAGCACGTGTACACCTACATTCACACACATGAACACAAACACACAATTGCACACACATAGACTCATGATATTTTTATCTAAATCTTTGTTTTGAAAATCTCATACATTAGTATGGTATTTACATTATTTTCATCTGTCCTCCTTTTCTACTTCTTCTCAAATTAACAATGTCTTCTTTATTATTATCACACACATACACACACACACACACACATACACACACGCCTACTGACTCCATCTAGTATTACTTATATGTGAGTGTTATGGAGCTGATAATTTGGCCAACCCATCATGGAAAAATCCCTGGAAAAAAACTGAATTTCCCTCTCTCACAAGCCCCTGATTGCCTCTAACTCTTCATTTACGTGTAGGGCCTTGTGAGATTTGCCCTATCTAAGGTAGCATATCAACTGGTATTGTCACTATGCTGGTCTCATTTAAGAAACTACATTGTTGAAATTTCCTGTGTATCTTTCCTACCATGTTCAGAGGACACAATCGCACAGCAGATATCCCAATTCTCAATCCCCTATGATCTTTCTACACTTCCTCTTCCACAATTTCCTTGAGCCTCACAGATAGAGACTGAGCTGTAGATCACTTGGGGTTAGGTACCCCATGGTCTGTTGTTCTCTGCATTTTGACCAGGTGTAGGTGTAATGATCTTTGTCTATTGCAAAAAGAAGCTTCTTTGATGAGGGGGGAAATCTATGCTTATCTGTGGAAATAAGGATAAGTATTTAGAAAATATTTAGGAATTATATTGGTTTGTGTAAATGGCAGAAATAGGTTCTACTCTATGGTTTATGACCTCTCTAGTCATGGGTAGTTGGCTATGTTTCCAGTACCAGGCATGAATTCCCTCATATTAAGTGGGCCTTAAACCCAACTAGACAGCTCTTAGTTACTTCCAAGACATAAGTGACACTATTTCACTAGTGAGAACATCACATTTGTCATTGTTGTGGTTTATAGCCTTCACAGTGAGGTAAAACTATGCTCCCCCCTCCCCCCCCCCCCCGGCAGCTTGATAACTAGTCCTCAGTAAGGAGGCTTCTAGATCAATTCTTCCAGGCCCTGAAGATACTTAACCTTTTTATGGTGTGTGTGTGTGTGTGTGTGTGTGTGTGTGTGTGTGTGTACACATCATGTAGAGCGGGGACACACATGCCATGATGGACTTGTGTGGGTTAGAGGACAACTCTGTGGAGTCTGTTCTCTCCTACCTTTGGTGGGTTCTGGGGCTCAAACTCAGGCTGTCAGGCTTGTATAGCACGTGCCTTACCACTGAGCCATCTCACCAATTTATACATCAATGAAGCTAAATATTGAGTCTTTTGTTAACTTAGAAAGTTCTAGTACTTTGTATTTTCCCATATACATATATATACATACATTTACATATATACATACATATACATACATGAGACATTTTATAAAGGATGAAACTCAGAATATAGAAAAATTTTTAGTGGGTATCATACATCAGGGGTGGGGAGATGGTATAACTATAAATGAATTGTATAAGGAAATATTCTGGGATGCTGTAGCTGCTCTATATCTTGATTGTGATGTAGTAACATAAATCTATATGTGTATTAAAAACCATAGATTTAATACTAAAATATATCAACTTGACTGTAAAATCTTAAAAGTTAAAATGGCTGTTTTGAGGATAACTGGCCATTTCCTATTTGGGTTTGAGATCTGCTCCCCTGGAAAAAACTCATGTCTGATGTAACTCTGGCTAAAAGTTCATGGCTGTGGAAGTCACAGGCCCCTGGGGAAAATACATTACTGTTTATTTGCTAAATGGATGTGGAGTCAAACTACCTTCTAAATCTTCCTATTTATCCCTATAGATTAATACTGCTCTTGGCCTTGGGCCGAGAAGCAAGATTCTTTCTGCAGCATGAAATAGTCAATGCATAGACTTATAAACTGGTCAAACGGTGAGAGTAACTTGACCCCAGCTCACTCTTGAAAGGGAAATCTATATAACTGTTTCCAGGGCCCAGAAAACACAATGGAAGACAAGGTGGGAAGGGGGTAAAAGCTGGAGGATGGATGGGGATGCTAGGAACCGCAGTTTTCTGGATACACTGTGGCGTTTGCATTCACGTACACAGTAGCTATCGTTACTTACACAAGGTGGAGCTCTTCAACATTCTATCACGGCTGGTCAAGTGTTTGTGAGGCCCCCACCTCTGGCTGAGGAGCTACTGGCAGTTAATGGTTGCTAGGGGAGGGAGAATAAGTTTCTTCAGTGATTTAGCTACTAGTAAATTGCCCATGCTTCAGTAAATAACTTACCCATATTATATGAGCAACCTTAATTAACCTCAGTGGGATACACACACATACACACACACACACACACACACACACATACACACACACACGAGGAGATTAGTTAGGAAAAAGAAACTGATCAGCAACAGGCATAGGAAAAGGGATCCTGAGAAGGGAAAAAAAAAACCTCTTTGTTTTGATTTGTTTGGGTTCTTTTGGTTGTTTTTCTGGGTTTCTAAATTTTACGTTTATTTTGGGTGTGTGTGTGTGTGTGTGTGTGGACATTAGAGGACAACCTGCTGGAGTATATTCCCTCCTTCCACCATGTGAGTCTCAGACTGTCAGGCTTGGAAGCAAGACCTTTCCCTATGGAGGTATCTCAAGTCTGTCTTTTGTTTTTGAGGTTCTAATAAAGCCCAGGCTAGGCTCAAACTTGTAATCTTCCTGACTTTGTCTCCTGAGTGCTAGAATTATAGACATGCACCACCACATTTGGCTGGAAGAAGATATCTTAAGCAAGGGATTAAGAAAGAGAAGGCTTATAAAGAAGAATATATGTGACTTAAAAGCAGGAATGGAGGGGGGAGGAGGGGAAGACTATCAAGAGGAAAGGAAGGGAACCAGCCAGAGGGAAACAGCAGGGATGGGAAACTATTGGGAGAGGGAACTGGACAAGGACAGGTATGTATGAACTTATCATACTGAATACTAATCTAAAATTTTAATTTAAAAAGGGTCAACAAGATGTCTCAGTAGTTAAAAATGCTTGTCATGAAACTCTGACTGAGTCCTAGGATCCATGTAAAGGTGGAAGGAGACAACTGACTGACAAAATTGACTGTGACTTCCACATGTACACCATGGTGTGAGTGTGCTTACACAAATCATATACACAGCACACATTAGTGATAATAAGATGAAATATAATCATAATTTTCAAAGAACAAAATGTGTTAGTAAAATTAATAAATTAAAAAAATATTTTATTTAAAAGTAAAAGCATGTCCTTGCCATATTTTTTTTTATAGACCCAAGCTACAAATTGTTAAAATGCCCATCCACTGGTGACCAATTAAACAAAACGTACTGTATATGTGTATTGATGTGTCATCCAAGGAAAACAAAACAAAAAAAATGATGTTGAGTGAAATCATTCAAACAATGGGGAAAAAGACTGTGTATGGTAGTTCATGCCTTTAATCTCAGCAGTTTGGAGGCTGGACCAGAAAGATTACCTTTTCAAAGCCAGGACTATGCAGCAAGAACATAACTTGTTTTGTGGTTTTTTTGTAAATTATTATTTATTGGCCAAAGGAAGAAATACATATAATGAGGATATGGAAAAAGTGGAAGGAATCATGGTGGGATCATGAAGTAGTATATTTTACAAACCAATATGCAGTTTTCTCAAAAAATCCAAATAGAACTATATATGAGTCAGTTGTACCACTCCTGGGTACTGACTTAAAGGACTCTGCATCCTAACACAGAGATACTTGCATGCCCACATATATTGGTGTTTTGCTCACAATAGGCAAGATTTGGAAACAACCTAGATATGTACCAGGCGAGGAGAAGATAAAGGAAATTTCCTACCCACACACAAAGGAATTTTACTCAGCCATAAAGAAAAATAAAATGATATTTTCAAAAAAATGATTGGAACTAGAGATCATTATGTTAAACAAAATAAAACAAAAATATTTTTTGTTTTCTGTCATATGCAAAACCTAAATTTGAATATATATGAATGTATATATGTTAACGAAAGTAGAAAAGGGATTAAGAGATGGAAGATGTCTAAAAGGAGGGGATGAGTGTGAACCAAGAGAGGGTAATATATGGCATGAAAGGAGGAAGAAGTATTTCAGAAGAGGAGGAAGGGGAGGAGTGAGTGATGGAGCAGGGGAGAGGTACATGGGAGGGTTTGGAGGAAGTGTTGTAATTATTCTATAATTTCAAAAATTAAAAAATAAAATAATAAAAGAATCAAATATTAAAATAAAGAAGAACAAAATACAATGGCATATATTTTTGCCAATGAAACTATAAACCCCATTACTTTTGTATGGTAATTCAAGACCATTTGATAAAAAAATTTAAAAGCTAGAAAAGCACTTTGAATTTACTTACATAAATGGCAGGGAATGAAATGTAATATATTGTGATAGAAAGCTAATAAATGTGCCTAGGATGGAGGAAAGATGGGAAAAAACAAGGGCGACAATTATAAAGAGGCATGGAGAAATTTGATAATAAATAATATAACAATTGGCCTTGGCAGGTTGTGTGAAGATGCTTGCCTCTAAGCCTGATAGCCAGAAGTCAATCCCCATGCCCCACATAGTGGAGGGGAAAAGAAACCACTCCTAAGGGTTGTTCTTTGGTCTCTACTAGCATGCTGCATGTGTGCACCCACCCCTAAATAAATGTAATAAAATACTCTAAAATAATACTACGATTATATTAATTCTACCAACAGTTACACACATACACTAAATCAAATTGTACAACGTTAGTGTGTGTACTTTATTTTATGCTAATCACATATAAAAATGACAATAAGATGTGTTAGTTTACCCATCAGATTGCTAATGTATTATTATATATCTAACAATGCTTTAGGAAGATGCAGATGTGGTACTCATGATGCTTAGTAAGAAAGGACACAACTATACATAGAAATAAGCCTGGATATTTACATCATGATTTACATGCACAAAACCCACCCAAACCACTAACTCTGTGACTAGAAATACAAATATGTAGACAAGTATACAAATGTATATAGAATATTGCTTTTAAAAGTGAGCAAATATGTTTAAGCAGTGGGGAAATAGTGTAATAAATTATAGTGTGACTATACAGTGTGCAAAATAATATTATCAACTAAAATTCCTCAAGATCCTCATGTCACACTGATAAAGGAACTAAAATTTGACTTACAAAGAGAATAGTTTCCAGTTGCTGAAACTGTTAGGAGTCTGTTCATTTTGGCTTTTACCTTCTCAGATATCTGTTTGCATATAACCTTTCCCAGTCAGCATTAAGGTTTCAATCCAATGTTGACTTATTTATTCAGATATATCCTTCCTGCTTGCATTAAATTAATCTGATACCTCCTATTTCATGCCTAGAGACCTCATCCATGGTTCTGCTAATCTGAGCCAGCATCTTTTACTATAAGCTTAAAAAAAAATCAGTAAGCATTTAAGTCTTTGTTTTTTTTTTTTTTTTTACTAACAGACTGTGAGCTAACTCTCCAAACTCTAGTGAGTTTCAATCAATGACTAACACATAATAGCTATTGTATAACTATGACTCTTTACATAAATAAAATTTCTGACCTAGAGCTACTGTTGTCAGTAGTATTTAATTCTGGACTACTCTATAATAACTAACTCAGTACCTTCTGGAAAGATTTGCCTGACAAACATAGTCCCTAGGATTTCATAGATAAAAGTAGTTCAGCAACATATCAAGGACTTTAATCTCATATGTAGAATCTGGAAGTGAGCTCAAGAGATTTCCCTTTAAGTGCCATGACTTCCAAGCCTGTATACAATTGCCTTCCTCTAGATAAGTCAGGAAACACTATAAGATCTGGGTCTCTCTCTCTCTCTCTCTCTCTCTCTCTCTCTCTCTCTCTCTCTCTCTCTCTCTCCTCCTCCTCCTCTCCCTCTCTCTCTTTCTTTCATTCTCTCCTTCCTTCCTTCCTTCCTTCCTTCCTTCCTTCCTTCCTTCCTTCCTTCCTTCCTTCCTTCTGTTCTTTGTGGCTTAGCAAAAATACCCTAGAGCCTAAACCCTGTTTCCACTAACTTCTCTGGAAAAACTAGATGGAAGTTGAGGTCTTAGGCTGTACAGCAGGCTCTATCTATGGGGTTGTGGAGAGTTGCACTGTCCTTGTGGAATGAAATAATGGTTCATCTAGGTAAAGAAATGACAGGGAATGGCACCCTCTCCTCAATCCATTGGTGTGGCACAAGGGAGAACAGCATTAAATATGTCCCAAATTAATTTACGAAGTAGGAAGTACTAGTACACTTTCCAATAAAAAAACTTCAGTAAAAAAGTGAACTTTGGGAATTACATTCTTATATATAGCATCAAAACACAATATTGTATATTTTAATTGTATAACTAGATTACAGTATAATAACAAATATGACAATAAATTAATAAATATATAATACATCATTTTTAAGTCTAGGGGACCTTCTCTAAAGGCTCAGGGCTCACTGTGTAAGGGGGGGGGGCAGAAGGATTGTAAGAGCCATAGGATCAAGGAGTTTGTGGTGAGAGTCTGTCTCCTAGGAAAGTCAGGAGCTCCACCCATCAAGTCTCACCAACCTGACAGCATGAATACTGAATAAGGATGACACCAATGAACATGGAGAGAGTGCACGAAGTCTCAACGCTACACAAAGAACTAAGGACATCTGGGAGCAGATGAAATACTCTTTCCAAGGGGAGAGCACATCAACTGCTTGTCCAATGCCAAATGATTAGCTCCAAAAACAAACATACAAATGACATTGCACAGACTGAACAGGTTACATTTAGGAATATGTACCTATATGTATACACATATATTCAGGAAATAACCATTAGTGAAAAAAAAGAGACCTGAATTGGAAGGACAGTAGGGAAGGGCATATGGGACACTTTGGAGGGAGGACAAGGAAGGGAAAAATGCTGCAATTATATTATAATCTCAAGAATGAAAGGAAAGAAAAGACTAAAAATATGGTAGTATTTAGGATTAACTTTCGCAG
>NC_047679.1:17786202-17878337 GCF_011762505.2 Arvicanthis niloticus
GACATGAGGTTGTGGTTCTTACAGAATCTGCTGTGAAGAGTTGGTGTAGGGGCTACTTGACAATAGAGAGCCATGCAATGATGGTCCTGAATCAGTGGAGCTCAACAGGTAAGGCCAGTGTAGTAGACCTGCGAAAACAGACCTAGACTTTAGAGTATAAAATTGTCACAGTCAGGCTTAGTCATGGAGGAAATCCCCAAGGAAATTCAGTGTAGCACTTTTGTGACAGGAATTAGAAACTGGACAAAAAGGGACTATAATTTCAACAAAGATTATGGTGACAACCAGAGTAAGCACATGCCTGGTAAGGAAGAATGAAGAGAGCAGAATTTGGCTAGTATTAGTCAATAATAAACAGAGAAATGTAGTAAAGGTGCTCTGGGACGTGGAAGAGGGCTGGTTATAGGAGATGGCACTGAAGGGACATTTTAAGACTTGCCCATAAAGGATCCCCATTGGTAATTTGCACATGCTTAGTCAGAACTCCTTCCATTAAGTCTATGTTTGTGGACTCACTACTGGAAGTACTCACCAGGAAATTGGGTACAGTGCTGCACTCCTGAAGTGAAGGAAAATGGAGTTAAGAAGGCTCTGGAATGCAAAGGCTTGTAGATCTCATCATGCAAACCTTGTATATACACTGTCCATAAAAATAGGACTGGAAATGTAGAGATGGCATAGGAACCTAGGGGTTAGAGAAACCAATGTAAAACTTAGATGCAAAAGCTGTATAATAGGACATAGACTTGGGATTGTGTGCCTGGTATGGATGGGAGAGATTCAGGGATGCTTGAATAGCCAATTATGTTGAAAGAAATCTGCAGCCACAATTAGACCTTAGCAAGTGGGGGTGTAAAGGTTATCTTGATTCTCCAGGCATTCAAGAGACAGTACAAAATGTGTGTGACCAAAAGAAACCTGGCACAGTGACAAAGGCACTGGAAAAGGACATTCATGAGAGCTTACCAACAAGAGACAATGGATCAACTGAATGTTTCTACATATGGGAAATAGCACAGTTGGGCTTAATTCTGGAAAACTTGCTGTATTAAACAGGGCAGGACCTTCACACTCCATCACTGAAAGAATGAATTTCATGACTTGAGGAGGAAACCGAGATGCAAAAATAAAATCATATAACACTAAGGAATACTACATGATGCTTTTCAATCAATAAGCACCCCATCTTGCCTTCTTTTACAACACAGAACCACTTCCCAAATGTGGCAACACCCAGAGAGGCCTCCAAACTCCCTTGAAAATCATTACTCAAGAAAGCTGACAGCAGACTTTTGTTCACATCATTTTATGGACATGTGGTTTAAATTGTGGTACTTCTCAAATTATTCTAGATTGTGTCAAGTTACCATAACACAGGTCACCATTGTGAGGTTCTTTCAAACCTGGAAGAAAAATGTGGTAGAATGGTCCACATGGTAGTGAATCTAATAAAAAGGAAAAAAAAGGATGCAAGATTCCAGGGGTAATAAAATCCAGACAAACATTCAGAGAGTCTCAAAACCAGGTAAGCTTTGTTAGAACTGGAGGTCCCAGTAGATAGGTCTGGAGAAGCATTTTCTGGGGAGGTGAACACAGTATATTTGAGGTTTTATTTGGGAATTCTAAACAGTGAAGTCCAGTGCAGCTGCTTTGTGACCATGGGGAGGCCTGGGAATAGGAGATGGCACTTGAGGACACAGTTCAGTCATGCCAACATAGGAAACTCATATGTAATCTGTAAATGCTTAGCTAGGCATCCACCAATGGAGACTTCTATTGTGGACTCACTACTTACTGAACTCACCAGGAAATTGTATTCATGGAAGAATGAGGGAAGCCAAGCATAGTAGGGTTAGGAGGGCAGTAAAAGTCCAATCTCTGTAGATCTCATCATGGTACAGGGTATGCACCTTGTTCATCATAAACAGAACTGGGAATGTAAAAACAGCAAATGAAGTACTGTTTAGAGAACCAACTAAACAAGTGATATACTAAAGCTGCATGATCTGATTCATGTCTGGTGTTGTATTCATCGTGTGGACAGGAGAGATTCAGTGAAGTTATTCAGGCAAAGATGTTTATGGAAATATGCATCCAGCATTGGGCCTTACTGTCTGTTGTTGGAAAGAATATTTTGATTCTCCAGGAATTCAAACAGGATAATGCATGATCTGTGTGACCAGAAGTATTCTGGAACAGTGAAGATGCTATGGGAAGGGATAATTCTGGAGAGCTCACCAACAATGAAAAATGGCTGAAATGTATGTCCCAAATACAGTGAAGCACAGTGGAGCTTTATTCTGGGAATCCTTACCATAATAAGCAGAGCAGAAAATTCACTGTCCATTACTGTGAGAACACAGATCAGGAATCAAGTAAGAAACCTAGAGACAAGAACAGAAGCAGATAACAGTAGGAATACTACATAATGCTTTGCACTCAATAGGTGCCATGTCTTCTTTTCTACTACAACACAGAACCGCCTCTCAAATCTTGGTAACACCCATAGTGTGCTCAACACTACCCTGAGAATCATTACTCCAGTTAGCACTCAAAATGCTTTTAAAAGACTATTTCATGGATGAATGTTCTCAGATGACTCTAGAATGTTTCAAGTTAATACATGATAAACCACCATACTGTGGCTCTATCACATCTGGTAGAAGAATGTGGCAACACATTCAACATGATATGAAATCTGATGAAAAAAATGATACAAGATTACAAGGTTAATAGAATCAAGAAAAACGTTCTGAGAGTCTTAAAATCAGACAATCTGTGTTGTAACTGGTAGTCCAGCAAATGAGTCTAGAGAACCGTGATCTGGAGATGGACACACAGAAGAGTTGTTTTCAGGAATACTAAAGAAGGAAGACCAGAACAGGTTCTATGTGACCTGCAGGAGGCTTATGAAAAAGATGACCTTTGTGGGAATGACTGAACCTTGTTTATGTATCATCTTGTTCCCATGTATCATCTCCACAAACTTTGCTAGACTTGACCAATGGTGCTTACAGTTGTATACCTATAACTGGATTACTTCAGCTAATACAGACTCATACTGAGTTTTGCTAAGACAGATTCACATGGTGTTTTGCTGAAGAAAGACCCATGGGAGGACATGTGGTCCTTAGAGGTAGTATAAATAAAACTCAACTAACAGAGTCAAGGGCCTACATATCTAGCTTTATAACACACCATTGGTTTTGCACAATTTGGAAAACAAAGATTTATAGCCCTTAGCATTTACATATACTCAGAGTTTCAATGAGAATCTGCTTCTGAATTCTAAAAATGCTGATTTTGTAATAACTCATTTATTGGAAATGGTAATTAAGGAGAAACCTACACAAATTAAAGTTGATAATGCTTCCACATATGTACCCAATAACATGATGCAATTCTTTGCATATTATAAAATAAAGCATGTTATTGGTATAACACACAATCCCACAGGACAAACATTTATAGACAGAGCCGATCATATCTTAAAGAAAATTCTTACTAAACTAAAAGCATAAAATAAAAACCCTTTGGAACATAATAAATAATGTTTTATTAATACTAAATTTTCATAATTTTGATGAAAAAGGAACATCAGAAGCTGAGACACATAGGGTTAACAAGAACATTGAGGAAATAAGCCATCCTATATACTATAAGAATATGTTGACATTAAAATGGAAACCAGCAATAGTTTTAAGATGGTGATGGGATGTGTTTATGTTTATATATCTACAGGGAATGAAAAAGTATGGTTACCAACAAAACTTACATAGATGAGATCTGACAAATGAAAACCACTTATCAGCTGCAACAGGAATGTCTTCACAAAGACTATGGCCCAGTGTTGGGAGCCAAGATCACCTTCTGCCTGAGAGCAAATGCCAGTTATGTAAACAGGCTGAGTTAAGGAATACTTTATTGCCCTTCTACCTGGGAGCAAATGCCAGTTATATAAACAGCCTGAGTTAAGGAATACTTTATTTATTGCCCTTCTGCCAGGGAGAAAATATCAATCAGACAAGCAACTCGAGCTGAGAAATGTTTTAATTACCTTCTTGCTTGTGAGAAAATATTTGGATAAGTAATTTGGGCTAGGAATTCTTGTGGGCTTAGAGAATTCTGCAATTACAGGATGATCCTGGACCCTGACTGTCAGATGACCCTCCTGCCTGCTTGCCTTTATAACGGCAGCCTGAACAATAAAATTTAAGCACATGATCAGACATTCAGACAGGTGTTTCTTTCTTGTGTCTCTTGTCTCTTCATTCTTTCGCCCCCTTCCCTAGGGTCTCATTGAATCCCCATGGGCCAGGACATCTTGGTGCCAGATGTGGGGCTTTTTGGGTTGGGGGTCCGATTGAACGTTGCTTCTACAGGGACGTCCTGCAAGCATAGGATCGATGCTTCTCCAGTGAGAAGAGAGAAGAGAGAAGATCTGCATTGTGATCACCACAGAGTAGCCTGCCTGTGAGATTGATCTGGTGAAGGTAAGAAAAAGCAATGCAGTTATGAGACAAGCACTGAGCAAACATGATTTGTTCTTACAGGGTCTCAAAGACAGCCTCATGGCATGAGGAGTAAGGGTTAAGAAAAAAGGATCTTAAAAGAATTTTTGAATTCATTGGTTATATTTGTCCATGGTTTCCCCATGAGGGTACTATTGATGAGAAAAGATGAAAGAGAGATAGAGGGGGGAGACAGGGAAGCAGATGTTCATGAATCTCCACCAGTCAAAGATAGTAGATATATCTAGGTTGGGTAGTGGGTTACACCTCTGATTGAACAATACCAAACTTATAAAGCCTATGATTAACATTTTTTTAAAAAATGCATAAATGCAAAAAGGAAAAGGGGGCATGGGATAGGGGTTTTCTAAGGGGGGGAATGGGGAAAGGGGATGGCATCTGAAGTGTAAATGAAAGATCTAATAAAAAAATATATAATAATAAAAAAAGGATGGGCTAGAGTTGGAGATTGCTTAAAAGATTTTTATGAAATCTTTGGTCCTGAGAAGGTCCCTGTTCAGGCTTTTTCCTATTGGAACCTGGTGAATAATGTACTTCAACTCTATAAACAATTTCCAGATATTTGAGAGTTAGTGAAAGAAGGGGAAAAGGTCTTAGACCAACACTCTAGACTGCACTCTGTGTGTGAGTCTGTTTCTATTCCTATGCCTGATCCAGACATCCCTGCTACTCCCCTTGAGACTGCTGCAGCTGAGCCAGTAACTGCAAAACCCCCTCCTGCTAACATTTACCCTCCCTTGCAACCTTAAAATCCCTGGCCAAGAATGGGCTTGACAATAACCTTTCTCCTGCAAAGACATTGTCCCTAGAGGAGGAGGCAGCTAAATACTGTAATCCTGACTTGCTGCCCCTGCACTCATTCATGTCAGGACCACCTCCATATACTATCCCTGCTCCATTTTGTGCCCAGGTCCTCAACTTGGCCAATATTAATGATCATACCACCAAGGCTAAAGCCCAACTTTCACAAAAATGGCTTCTCTTAGGAAGTTAATAGAGGAAAAAGTTAATAGAGGAACATTTGCGGTTAGTAAAAGAATTGCGAGCTCTTGATTTAGAATTAACTTTCCTCTCCCCAATGCCTGCTATCTCTAAGAATAAATCTAAACCAAAACCTCAAAAACCTGTACTGGCCTTCCCTGTTACCAGAAGCAAACCTGCTGTCTCTTCCAATAGCAGAAATAAAAACACTACCTCACCCTCTAAACTCTAAACAGGGAAATGACTCTCCTACTGGGGAAGACAATAAGTATGACTCCCCTGCTGGGGAAGACAATAAGGATACAAAGCCTTCAGACAGTGAGGCTAGTGATAATGAAAACAAAGTCTCAGGGGACTCAGAAATTGAGGAAGATGAAATAAAAAGTCAACAGTATCACAAGCTAGGGTTCTGTCACCTGAAAGACTTAAAAATGGCAGTAACAAATTATGGACTGACAGCTCCCTTTACTTTATCCTTAATTGAAAATTTGAGTGAATGGCGGCTTGTTCCCAATGATTGGTATTTTTTAGCTCCTGCCACTCTGGCTGGAGGTGACTATGTTCTCTGAAAGACAGATTTTGTTGAAAACTGCAGAGAAATAGTGCTTTGAAATTCTGAAAGTAAAACCTCTAAGAAGTGGACCAAAGATAAGCTTTTGGGGTGGAGCCTTTATGATACTAATGAAAAACAGGCTTGGTTCTCTCTTGGCCTTCTAGCCCAAATTCAAAATGCCAGTCTTAAGGCTTGGAAACAACTCCCTCCTAAAGGATCAGCAACCACTTCCCTTGCCCAGGTCCGCCAGGGCCCAGATGAGCCTTATAGTGTAAGAATAAATTGTAAAAATGAAATTTTAGGTCTCAACGTGAGAGTTTCTTAGGTTCAGAGTTTCAATTTACACTCAAGTGTTAGCTGCCCCTGGGGTGCATTCCAAGGGCTTGAATAAACATTTCAAAAGCACAAAAGACCCAAGATAGAGGCAATAAAACCCCTGGGTAAACGGAAGTCACTTCAAAGGAATTCTCCCAGGAACAAGATACATATGTAAAATAGGATAGCCTGGTTGTAAATTGAGGGCTAGATAGAAACCAGGTTTGGGAACGGATGTTTGAAATCTCTTTTAATGTCTAAGAAGCAATTTACTGTCTTTGTGAACTTTGTATATATACCATCCTTTTTGGTCACTCGGGGTTCCTCTTTCTCGATTGAGGGTGAGGGACCCCGGTGCACCGGCTACTGTTATTCCAACTATTCATCAAATAAATCTCATGCGATTGCAGCGACTCCCTTCCGTGAGTATTTCTGAAAGAGCGCTTCCCGTGGGTTTGGGTTTGGATTCTTAGAGTCCAACATTTCTTGGAGGTCCCACCGAGATCCGCTCTCTCAGACCCCACGGGGTACAGGGGTCGGAGGTTTATTTCGCTCGAGCGTTTGTGTGTGATCTTTGTCTAAGTCTCTGTGTACTGTGTCTGTGTGCCCTGGCAAGGGCGGTCTGTGTAGCTTGGTTTTTTTTTTATGCTTGTGGCAGGAGCAGGAACTGAGTTAGCCACGGAGAGCAGGACCCTGGGAGAGGGTCCGGACCCTGAGAGAGGGTCAGGTTGTGGAAGCAGTACGATAGACGTATCAGCATACTGCAAGCCACAGTTCCCTGGGGACGCCCAGGGTTCGATTGTGTGAGAGATAGGGTCTAGGAAGACCCTTCTCTGTGTGAAGGTGGTTTTTTTTTACCACAGCCGCCTGGGGCGGTGTCAGTTGTGCTCTCGTGGCAGTATATCCGTGTCTAATTCTGTCTGTGTTGTTTGTGATATTTGTTGGACTGACGAACCATTATGGGACAGACACTAGCTACCCCACTATCTTTGACGCTTGACCACTGGTCAGAAGTTAAGGCTAGAGCTTATAGTCTGTCAGTAAGAGTGAAGAAGCAGAAATGGCAAACCTTGTGTACATCAGAATGGCCATCTTTCCAAACCGGGTGGCCACCAGAAGGATCCTTCTTCTTAGAAAAGGTCAGACGGGTAAAAGAAAGAGTCTACCAGAGGGGTCCCAGTGGACATCCTGATCAGATCCCCTACATAACTGTCTGGGAAAACTTGATTCTCTCTCCCCCTTTGTGGGTCCGCCCATTTGTTTCACTTTCAGGCCCATTGAAGACCGAGGTACTCGCTCTAAAAGACGGAAATGAGGAAATGAAGGCCTCACATCCCGTGAGAGAAAAAAAGATTTTAACCACAGACGCTGACCACCTCTTGTTAGATCCTCCTCCCCCTTATCCACCAGTACCCCAAGCAGCTGCGGGACAAGGAGGCTCTGCCTCAGCAGGGGAACCGGGAGTTGTAACAGCAGCTGCCGGACAAGGAGGCTCTGCCTCAGCAGGGGAACCGGGAGTCGTAACAGCAGCTGCCGGACAAGGAGGCTCTGCCTCAGCAGGGGAACTGGGAGGTGTGACAACAGGTACAGGACAGGGAAACTCCGAGGAGCAAGGGAGTACAACCTGGGTGGAACCCTCGGCCCCCTTACTTCACCTGGAGGAGGGAAGCCTAGAGGGTCCGGCAGCTGGGACTCGGAGTAAGAAGGTAGTGTCTCCTGACTCTACTGTCTTGCCTCTGCGGGCGTATGGACCCCCTGATGATCAAGGGAACCAGCTTTTCCAGTATTGGCCTTTCTCATCAGCAGATCTTTATAATTGGAGAACTCACAATCCTCCTTTTTCTGAGGACCCCCAGGCCTTGATAGGCCTAATTGATTCCCTTCTTTTCTCTCATTGGCCCACCTGGGATGATTGTCAACAGCTCTTGCAGGTACTCTTTACAACCGAGGAGAGACAGCGTATCCTCTTAGAAGCCAGAAAGAATGTTCCAGGGACGGATGGCAGGCCCACCTCCTTGCAAAATGAAATAGACGCAGCCTTCCCGCTGACCAGACCAGATTGGGATTTCAATACAGCAAATGATAGGGAGCACCTCAAAATCTACCGTCAGACTCTAATGGCGGGGCTCAGGGGAGCCCACAAATTTGGCCAAGGTAAGGGAGACAATCCAGGGTCCTGCTGAATCCCCCTCAGCCTTCTTAGAACGGCTGATGGAGGCTTTTCGGCAATTTACACCCTATGATCCAATGTCTGATGAACATAAAACTACGGTGACAATAGCTTTCATTGACCAATCAGCCAGTGATATTAAGAGAAAGTTACAGAAGTTAGATGGATTACAAGACAAATCTTTGAGGGATTTAGTACAGGT
Organism: Arvicanthis niloticus; assembly: GCF_011762505.2. Lineage (NCBI taxonomy): Eukaryota > Metazoa > Chordata > Mammalia > Rodentia > Muridae > Arvicanthis > Arvicanthis niloticus. Next base: position 17,794,956 of record NC_047679.1, read on the forward strand.
GGCGATTGGCCGGGAAACTCGAGACCACCCTAGACACACGACGACCCCTTGGAGGTAGGTCTGTGTGAGTGGTGTGTGTGAGAGTGTGGCGCCGCTGTCCTTGTCTCTTTGTTTTGGTTTCTTCTGCTGTCTTTGTTTCTGTGTTTTGATATCGGTTTCTTTGGTGAGGGGAATCTTCCCCATCTGAGATTGAGTGCAGCTGTCATTGTGGACCGTGAGGGCCCAATGACTGTGGATGGACAGACGTGTTGAAACCCACAGGCTGCAGCCCGGGAAGGACGCTTCACGGGTGGTTAGGGAGTCAGAGTGGTCTGGCTGCCCTTGGGGAAAGGCGGTATCCTTCCCCATCTGGGTTAGGGAGTCAGGGAGGTCTGACTGCCCTGTTTTGGAACAGGAGATGAGTGCTCCTGCTAGGGGGAAGATGTGGAATCCTTCCCGTCAGAGGTCGTGTTTGGCTGGTTCTATGAGACCAAACTCGGGCAAGTGTGTCTGACTGTGTTAGTTCTGTGTGTTTATATTTTGTGTACAGTCTTTCTGGAACCCCTCCCTGCCGCTACTGTGTGGCAGAGTACCTGAGCCAGGCTCCACAACCACTGGCTGCCCTGGCCCCCTCGGTGGTCCCCTCTTCGCCAGCGCTCGAGCCGCCCTGGTACTGGAAGCCAGAGTACATGCAGGTCTCCCGCCCACCGCAGTTTAAAAGGCGGGAGAGGAGTTCCCAGCCTCCCGCCCGTGATGAATTAAGTACGAGGCGAGAGGCGGGAGGCGAGAGGCGGGTGGCGAACACATGCAGGCAGGCGCCTAGCGAGAGATAAGGGCTTTAGTGAGTGCGCTCGACATCCTGAGAACTACGTTTCCCAACAGGCTTTGCAGCTTTGACAAGTATATCCAAGATGGCAGCCGGTCTGAGAACTACGTTTCCCAACAGGCCATGCGGTTTCCAGACACCGCTGCGATTGTTGACAATTCTGTGCCACTGATATAGTGATAGGGGCAGTCTATTGTGTTGTCTTTCCTTGTCTTTTCTTGATAAACTCCATTCTGTGTTATTTGTTTCACATGTTCTTGGACTCTGACTGACAATTGACGTTCCTTTTCTTTCTTCTGGACTGATACTGTGTTAACATCCTGAGTTTTAAAAGCAGAAGCAATGAGACAGGCTGGTCCTGTTCCACAGCTTGTGGCCAAGAGAAAGCTCTGTTCCTCTGGAGGAAGAGACAGAGTATGTCAGGTGCCTGATTTGGTGTGATGAACTACTAAAACTGCTTACTTAATTTAGTTTAAAACTTACTCATGAGACAGTCTCAATTTACACAAGAAAAACATAATTTGCCCTGCTCTGTGGCCAGGAGAAGGACACCAACAGAAAGAACCTTGAAGAGAACAGACTGTTTTCAAAAGCGGCTCTTAGAAGGGGGCCAGCAGTTTTTTTGGCTTCTATGATAAGAGAGTTGATAGTGGTTTTCCTAGTTTAATAAATAAAAGAGCACTTTTTTTTTCCTTTAGTTACAGCTAAAAAGTTACAGGCTGTCCTGAGTCAGAATATATATATATATATATATAAGCTTCTATTTTGATAGACTTTCTAGCCATTGCTGTCTGAGATAATTTCATTATGTATATGAGACTTTCATCAAGATTTGGTTCAAAGGTGAGAGTTCAGACAAGAAGAAGTGGTGAGGACTTGTGCTCTTATGTTAGATATAAAATGTTTACTTTCCTGTTCTTGTTGTGTATCACTTCTAAAACAATATTCTAATTAGAAATAACTCTTTAAAAGATTTTTATAGAACTATGACTAAAGTTTCTATTTTGTCAAAAGTTAAATTTAAATAAGTATCAAATCATTAATACTATGTGAGCCTTCAACATCTTAATAGTCTTTACTGTGAAATGCTGTAGATAAAGTTATTCATTCTGATTTGGTTTCTTAGAGCTTCAGAGGTGAGCTCACATTACACCTGTAGACAAGGTACTGTTTACAGACTGAACTAGGTTGTGGTCTCTAGTGTGAGGGGAACAACAGTCATGCAGCCTCACAAATACATCAGTCTACACAGAGTTCTAAAAGACTACTGCTTTTACAGGTGATCAAAGCAATAAATAAGATAAGAGCCTTTCTTCCACAAGACCCTTGTAGGTTCTGGTCTTCAGGAGTGAAGAACAAGAGAAGACACTGGAAAAAGAATGCTCCTTCAGGATGGGGACCCCATCAATTGATCAGGCTGTGGTCAACAGCGGGTTACAGAAGGTAAGGGACACCCAAAGGCCCACGCCAGATTCCATTGACAGATCTTGAGAGAGATACATGAGATCCCACTAATTTTAATCAAGACACATGAGGTTAAGCAAGGGTCAGATAAGTTACCCACAGCCTTTCTAGACTAGCTCATAGAGACATTCTGTCAGTGTAGACAAGGCTTCAGAGGCTAGAGAGACTACAAGATAAGTCATTGAAAGATTTAAGAAGTATCAGGGAGAAAGGAAAAGAAAGGAGTAGAGAAGGTTTAGTGTAAGTCTAGAAGAAAAGAGTAGAGAAGAAGAATAGAGATAAGTTGCTGTGAAAGTCTAGAGAAAAAGAATGGAGAAGATAGAAAGTCTAGAGAGAGGTGAAGAAAAACAAAGGTGACAGAGAAAGAATTTACAGAAAGCAGAAAAGAGGGACTTCAATCAAAGAGAGATAAGAAACTCCTTGAAAAAAGACCAGTGTGCACATTACAAGTAAAGGAGCCAGCTTCGGTATCCAAGAGGGCCCTAACAAATAGAAGCCAGGGCCAAGAAATCCCAGGCCTTGAAAAACACCCCAAATGTCGAAGATATTAACTCTGTGTAAAGACAGAGATTAAGATAGACAGGGTCCTCCTCCAGGCCAATGGGCCAAAATATATTTATGGACTACCCGAAAAATGATGGACTGAGAGATGGGCTGGGTATCCCATTCATTTATGGTCATCCTAGACTGTTCCTACCTTCTGTCGGGTTGAGACTTACTCCCCAAGATGGTGGCCTAGACGGGCTACAACTAACTGACAAGAACTCACGGGTAGAAGAAAGGTTTCTCCTACTGACTCCAGCCAGGAGCCGAGGTAACCTGCTTTACAGACGGGAGCAGTTTTCTCCATGCTGGTCAGAGACAAGACAACTTACTGTCTTACTGTGGTAGACAAATGTCATCTGGGCTGACTCCCCACCCCTGGCCTCGTCGGTGCAGAGAACAACCTTGGAACTTGTGGGGCTGACGAGAAAACCAACATCTACATGGACAACAGGTATGCTTTTGCCACAGCCCATGTCCGCAGGGCTATATATCAAGAGAAGGAACCCTGATGAAGCCAGCAACTGTGAGTACTCGTTGCCCAGGACACCAAAAGGGAAGAGACTCAGTGGCCTGAGACAATAACCGGACAGATCAAGTGGCTTGATACGGGAGCCTGTTCCGGTTGTGGGCCTAAGAGATGGCCTCACTTAAAACACAGAGTAAGAGAAAGAAAAAAAAAAAAAAAAAAAAAAAAAAACTCAGATTGCTAGCCATCCTGCCAGATACTATCTAGTAGGAAAAAGACAATGGTGCACACAAGAAGGGAGAACTATACTCCCCAGAAAACAGAAGATTTACCAGGTTAAATACACAGATGGACTCTTAAGATAAGAGTGCAACCAAGCAGCCAAGAGATTTAAAAACATATAATAGACCTCAGGTTTTGGGCCAGAGAAATAATAAGACAGTGTAGGATATGCCAACAAGTAAAGGCTTATGAGACTTAGAGTAAATAAGAAAAAAAGCTAGAAGGGAACAGCCTAGAATAGAAGTTGTCCCAAGGTTTTCAAGCATCTGAGATAATTAGATCAGATAATAGCCTTGCCTTTGTCTGTAAGATAAGTCAGAAATTGTCAGAAATATTAGAGACTAATTAAAAGCTCCACTGTTTATACTGTCTCCAGAGCTTAGGACAGGTAGAGAGAATAAACAGAACCCTAAAAAACTAAATTACCCCTGAGAACTGGCGCTGGCTAGAGTGTCCCTTTCCTTGTCCCTATTCTAAACCCAGAATGTCCATCTTGTGTGAGAGATGATTTTTCAGGCTACTAAGAAACTATTCCTGATGCTGTTGAACATAACTTGGGCTGACACCTGCGTCTGATGCCAACTGGAGAGAACAGCTGGACACCTGAACAACCTCCTCAGGCTCAAGATCACCTGCCATTCTACAAGGCCAAGGACCAGCAGGCCTTGACTCCTGAGATATGCCCATCCTGGAGACACAGGGATAGAGATTGCCCAATTGTCAGAGATAAGAGACATTTGAATCTAAACTGTGTCCCAGACACAGCCTTAAAGAGTGGGACTTAAGCTACATATGTACATCCCCGAGATGAAAAAAAAAGCCAACAGGCCCATTAGTGTGTGTGTATATGTATATGTATATGTATATGTATATGTATATGTATATGTATAGAGAGAGAGAGAGAGACAGCTACTTTACCTAAGTACATACTAGAGACCATCCAGGGGGTGAGAAAAAGATAGTTAAAGATTCAATGACAAAGATATAATTAGACAACAATATCACTCTTTACACCCAGATGATGATTCATAATTCCAAGATTGGAATTTGACCATGAGAGAAAAGGAGGAAATGTAAGAATAAATTGTAAAAATGAAATTTTAGGTCTCAACGTGAGAGTTTCTTAGGTTCAGAGTTTCAATTTACACTCAAGTGTTAGCTGCCCCTGGGGTGCATTCCAAGGGCTTGAATAAACATTTCAAAAGCACAAAAGACCCAAGATAGAGGCAATAAAACCCCTGGGTAAACGGAAGTCACTTCAAAGGAATTCTCCCAGGAACAAGATACATATGTAAAATAGGATAGCCTGGTTGTAAATTGAGGGCTAGATAGAAACCAGGTTTGGGAACGGATGTTTGAAATCTCTTTTATTGTCTAAGAAGCAATTTACTGTCTTTGTGAACTTTGTATATATACCATCCTTTTTGGTCACTCGGGGTTCCTCTTTCTCGATTGAGGGTGAGGGACCCCGGTGCACCGGCTACTGTTATTCCAACTATTCATCAAATAAATCTCATGCGATTGCAGCGACTCCCTTCCGTGAGTATTTCTGAAAGAGCGCTTCCCGTGGGTTTGGGTTTGGATTCTTAGAGTCCAACAATAGTAACTTTATCAGTCACCTTATTGATGCAGCTGAAATACTTGTTGGTCATGAGGAAAACAAAAGTGCTTTTCTCAAACACCTTGCATTTGAGAATGCAAATCCTGCCTGCTAGGCTGCAATACGACCCCACCGTAGTGGTGCTTCAATTTCTGATTATATAAAACTATGTGCAGGCATTGGTTCAGCTCATGCAATAGGACTTGCCATTGGAGCTGCCTTTAAGGATTTCAAGCAGGATGACCACCAGAAAAGGTGCTTTAACTCTAAACAGCCAGGACATTTTTCTAGGGAGTGCAAAGCCCCTAAGGCAGAATGTACTCTCCCTGCCTCCTTGTGTCCCCGCTGCCAGTGAGGTAGACATTGGGCTTCAGAGTGCTGTACCAAGGAAAAAAATACAAAATAATACCTTGCCACAGAAGCAGGGAAACTCCCAGAGGGGCCAACCCCTGGCCCCAAATCTGAGACAAAACCCTGGGGCTATCAGGTTTGTCCCTCAAACATTAACCTCTCAGACTCAAACATTGCCTCCCTCCAACAAGCAACCGTAAGCAGCGCAGGATTGGACCTCTGTTCCTCCACCATTACAATATTAACACCTGAGATGGGGACACAAGTTCTACATACTGGGGTCTTTGGTCCCTTGTGTCCCAATACTTTTGGACTTCTTCTTGGGCATGCCAGCTCCACTTTTGAGAGTTTAAATATCTTTCCCTGCTGGGCGGTGGTGGCATATGCCTTTAATCCCAGCACTTGGGAGGCAGAGGCAGGCAGATTTCTGAGTTTGAGGCCAGCCTGGTCTACAGAGTGAGTTCCAGGACAGCCAGGACTACACAGAGAAACCCTGTCTCGAAAAACCAAAAATAAATAAATAAATAAATAAAAATAAAAACAAATATCTCCCCTGGAGTGATTGATAATGATTTCACAGGTGAAATAAAGATTCTGGCCTCGTCCACCTCTGGTCCCTTGGCTGTTAAATCAGGACAGAAAATTGCTCAGTTGCTTTTAGTCCCCCTTAACCATCCTAGTCAAAGATTCCTTTTAGAGTCTAGGGGCTCTAATAACCTTGGTTCACCTAATGCTTATTAGGTCTGACAAATTACCCAAGATAGACCCCTCCTTAAATTAAAATTAGAAGGAAAAGTCTTTGAAGGCCTTATAGACATGGGAGCCGATGCCACAATTATTTCAGGAAAAAACTGGTCTTCTGCCTGGCCTCTGACAGCCTCATTAACACATTTAAAAGGCATTGGACATACTTCTAATCCGAAACAAAGCTCTAAGATCCTCACATGGGTAGATAAAAAGGCAATTCTGGTACAGTACAGCCTTATGTTGTGCCTAATTTACCTGTTAATCTATGGGGCAGAGACATACTTGGCCAGTTGAATCTTATCATGTGTAGTTCTAATGAGATAGTTACTCATCAAATGTTAAAACAGGGATTTTGACCTGGACAAGGGCTAGGAAAACACTCACAAGGAATAAAAGAACCTATCAAAGTGACAAAAATTTAACTGCCTGGGACTTGGTGCTGAAAATTTATGATAATGGCTGTTGACATCCCTGTACCCCACAGAGACAAGATTACATGGAAATCAGATGATGTTGTGTGGGTTAGTCGATGGCCATTAACCTCAGAAAAACTGGCTGCAGCAACAATGTTAGTACAGGAACAGCTTGCTGCTGGCCATATTGAACCTACTACCTCCCCTTGGAACACACCTATCTTTGTTATTAAGAAAAAATCAGGAAAGTGGAGACTGTTACAAGATTTGAGAGAGATTAATAAAACTATGCTCACTATGGGAGCCTCACAACCTGGATTGCCCACCCCTGTGGCCATTCATGCTGGATATTTTAAGATAGTAATAGACCTTAAAGATTGCTTCTTCACCATTCCCTTACACCCTGAAGATAAACAGCAGTTTGCCTTTAGCCTGACAGTAACCAACTTCAAAGGGCCCATGCCACGTTTCCAGTGGTGGGTCCTACACCAGGGCATGGCTAACAGCCCAACATTATGTCAGAAATTTGTAGAACAAGTGGTTGATCCCTTTTGTGAAAAAATGGCCCTCTATTTACATTGTCCATTATATGGATGACATTCTTCAGGCTGAACCTGATGGTACACAATTACTTTATTGTTGTCAAGAATTATCACAGAAGCTGGCAGATAGAGATTACCCCTGATAAAATTCAGCTACAAGATCCTTATTTTTATTTAGGCTTTGAGCTTTGCCATCAAAAATTATTACCCAAAAACTCCAGCTCCAAATAGGCCATTTGAAAACACTTAATGATTTTCAAAAATTGTTAGGTGATATAAATTGGATCAGACCTTATCTTAAACTTACAACTGGGGAGCTTAAGCCTCTTTTCGATGTTCTTAAGGGTGATCCCAATCCTTCCTCCCCTTGTTCCTTGACCCCTGCATCCACATGTGCCTTGCAGTTGGTAGAAAAAGCCATCCAAGAACAGGGAGTTTCCTTTATTTCTTATGAAACACCACTCCTGTTTGTTGTCCGTGCCACCTCCCATACACCTACAGGAGTGTTTTGGCAGCATGGCGCCTTTTCTCTGGGTCCACCTTTCAACTTCTTCCCATAAGGTACTCATCCCTTATACTTCCTTGGTTGCTAAGCTTATTCTTTTAGGACAGGAACAGAGTAGCCAGTTTTTTGGAAAAGATCCTGATAAGATAATTATGCCATAAGCTAAAAATCAACTAGACTGGCTCATGCAGACCACAGATGAGTAGACCGTAGGTTGCTTTTCCTTTTAGGAAATAATTGATAATCATTACCCTGCTGATAAATTGCTTCAATTTGCTAAAATTCATCCCTTTATCTTCCCAAAGTTTGCCTCTTCTCAACCAATATCAAATGCTTGTTTGGTGTTTACTGATGGCTCCTCTAATGGAACAGTGGCTTATGTTATAAAATGACAGGTTATCCCTATTTGTTCCCCCTTTAAATCAGCCCAACTTGTACAATTTTTTGCAGTAATAAAGATTTTTCAGTTACTAAAAGATTGCCCTTTTAATTTGTATACTGACAGTGCCTATATTGCTCATTCTGTTCCCATTCTTGAAACGGTCCCATACATTAGACCCTCCACAAATGCTGCCCCTTTTTTTCTCAGCTTCAAAAGCTGATTGCCTCTAGATGCCACCCCTTTTTTGTTGGACATCTCCATGCTCATTCTGATCTGCCTGGACCCTCTCTAGAAGAAATGCCTGTGCAGATGCTGCCACCCACTTGACCTTTCCAGTGTTGTTAGGTTCTGTAGAACAGGCCCAGAAGAGTCATGCTTTACACCATTTAAATGCTCAGACCCTTCGCCTGCTTTTTAAGATTACTTGTGAACAGGCGCACCAGATTGTTAAACAATACCCAGCCTGTGTCACACTTTTGCCCCCCCACCCATCTGGGTGTTAACCCCAGAGGTTTGGTCCCAAATGAAATATGGCAAATGAATGTCACACACATTCCTGAATTTAGTAGTCTTAAATATCTTCATGTGACCATAGACACCTCTAGTGGATTTATTTTTGCTAGCTTACATACTGGAGAGGCTTCAAAAATGTTATAGCCCACATTTTAAATTGTCTCTCTGTCATGGGTAAGCCTAAGATCATTAAGACTGACAATGGTCCTAGCTACACTGGAAAAAATTTTCAAGAGTTTTGCCACCAATTACAAATCAGACATATTACTGGCATCCCTTATAATCCTCAAAGGCAAGGCATTGTTGAACATGCCCACCAGACTATCAAAAGAACCTTCCATAAATTAAAAAAAGGAAATTATATACCCAGAAGGGGTCCCCTAGAAATATTCTTCATCATGCCTTGTTTGTTCTCAATTTTCTAAATCTGGATGCTCATGGCAAGTCTGCTACTGATCGCCTCTGGCATCCTGAGACCAATAAAAACTATGCCACAATTATGTGGCGAGACCCCTTTACATCTAGATGGACTGGCCCTGACCCTGTCCTTATTTGGGGCAGGGACTCTGCTTGTATTTTTGACATAAAAGGAGGAGCCCTATGGCTCCCTGAATGCTTGATTAAACAAATAGATAATGACAAAAATGCCTTAGATCATGATGCCAGTTCCAGGAAAGAGAGATCTCCCTGAGAATTCCCTTCTTTTTTCTTTCCAGATAAAAAGAGGCCACCTGTGGTGTCTCCTGTTGGAAGTTCTAATTCAGATGCCAGCCTCAGGACTTCTACTCATAACATCAAGGGGCCATTGACAAGGACATCGAACAGCTACAGATTGACATTACTAATCTGGAAAAATCCCTCATTTTGCTGTCTGAAGTGGTCCCCTCAAAATGCAGAGGGTTGGATCTGTCTTTCCTTCAGCAAGGGACTATGTGCTACCCTCAAGGAGGAATGTTTTTTTATTCTAACCACACTGGGGTAGTTAGACAGAGTATAGCCAAGATCAGAGAGAGATTAAAATGGCAAAAGAAGCAGTGAGAACAAGAAGAAAGGTGGCTTAAAATTGCTTTTCTGTTTCCCTTTGGCCTACCATCCTTCTCCCTTCCATCCTGGGCCCTGTGGTCAGTCTCCTCCTTTTGGCTTTCAGCCCTTGGTCCTTTAACAGACTTACTGGATTTGTAAAACAACAAATTGACTCCTTGGCATCTAAACCTCTAAAGTATATTATCACAGACTTGATCTGGCTGACAGAGACATGGCTGAGACTTGTGTTGACATATCTCCTTTAGGAGCTGCACAGAACTCAGATATATGCATGCTGGTTCGCATGGTATGAACACAGCATGGGTACCTGCAAGGGATGTGTGACAAAGTACCACAGGGGGAGGACCCAAATTGTCCGCATCTGAGTCCCCCATGAAGCAAACCTGATTGCATAGAAGTTGGTGTTAATTTCTTGTATCTCAAAACAGCTGACTAGGACCCTTGATATCCTATGAAGCCATGAGACATTTAACCCTCTCCTCCCCAAAAAGACACCATTTCTAATGATAATAGGAGGATCAGGTCAATCTTCCCCACTCTGGTTAATGCCTGCTCATTTGTCAATGAGATTTGCAAATGTCTGCTTTCTTAGACTAGTCTCTTTAAAAATTGTTAGAAAGGAGGAGATGCTGGGAGCCAAGACCACCTTCTGCCTGAGAGCAAATGTCAGTTAATTAAACAGCCTAAGTTAAGGATACTTTATTGCCCTTCTACCTGGGAGAAAATGTCAGTTAAGTAAACAGCCTAAGTTAAGGAATACTTTAAACCCTGTCTTGAAAAAAAAAAAAAAAAGGAATACTTTATTGCCCTTCTACCTGAGAGCAAGTGTCAGTTAAGTGAACAGCCTGAGTTAAGGAATACTTTATTTATTGCCCTTCTGCCAGGGAGAAAATATTAATCAGATAAGCAACTCGAGCTGAGAAATGTTTTAATTACCTTCTTGCTTGTGAAAAAAAAAATTTAGATAAGTAATTTGGGCTAGGAATTCTTGTGGGCTTAGAGAATTCTGCAATTACAGGATGATCCTGGACCCTGACTGTCAGATGACCCTCCTGCCTGCTTGCCTTTATAACGGCAGCCTGAACAATAAAATTTAAGCACATGATCAGACATTCAGATAGGTACTTTTTCCTTGTGTCTCTTGTCTCTTCATTCTTTCACCCCCTTCCCTAGGGTCTCCTTGAATGCCCGAGGGTGGGGCAGCCCAGGTGATTGAAAGACTGTCTCAGCTAGTGATTTCTCCAAAGTTTGCATACAAATTAACTTCAAATGGCTAGCCCTAATGATCATTCACACAGAAAGTGGATAAACACAGAGACTGGACAATAAGTGCTACAAGTATCTTTTTTCAGACTAACCATTTTTTTTCCCTTAGGGACCAAAAACAGGAATTATTTGCCCCAATTCAGCAGAAAGCAAATATATATAAGACCATCATCCCAAACACTTAAGTTGGGGTGAGTGATTTAGGTGGCTTGATGTGTTATGGCTGTTATCATCTAGGGTGGTGGGTTGTATTGCTAAATTATTGTATATTGATGTAAATTTAAGGTTTCTGCTCAGTTAGAATATATTTATAGAAATTTAAGGTTGTTTTGTTTAATTACTGTATATTGAAAAAAATTTAATGTCATTTTCTTTGCAATATAATATATTAAAAGATATGTAATTTTTTGTTTAATTGTTGAATATTGATAGAAATTTAAGTTTTGTTTCTACTGTATATTAATAGAAATTTTAGGTTTTGGTTTAATTATTGTATATTGATAGAAATTTTATTTGAAATATTTGATATTTATAGAAATGTATGTTTTTAAAGTTATTGTGTATCAAAATTTAAGTTTGTTTTGTTAAATTATAATATATTAATAGAAATTAAAATAGGTTTTGTTTGAATTATTGTATATTAAGGAAAATTTAGTGGTTTTGTTTAATTATATATTCCTAGAAATTTAATTTTATTTTGAATTAGTATATATTAATATAAATGTAAAGCTTTTCTTTATTTATTCTATATTAAAAGAAATTTAAAGTTGTTTTGTTTGATTTATTGTATATTAATAATAGTTTGTTTTTAATTGTATATTCATAGAACTTTAATGTCATTTTAGTTGAATTATTTTGTATTAATCAAAATTCAAAATCATTTTCTTTGAATTATTGTATATTGACAGAAATTTAAGATTTTTGTTTAAGCATTATATATTAACAGAAATTTTAGGGTTTTGGTTAATTATTGTATATTAATAGAAATTTAAAGTCATTTGTTTGAATTATATTTATATTATACATATTATATTATATATAATTATTATATAATTATAATATATTAATTATATATATTATAGTATATTTTTAGATATTTAGTGTTTTTTTATTTTTTAAATTGGATATTTTATATATTTACATTTCAGATGTCATCTTCTTTCCACATTTCCCCTTCCTAGAACCCCCTACTTAATCCTTCCTCCTCCTTTTTGCTTTTATACCATTTGAATTACATGCAAGTTTTCAGATCAGTTCTCAGTTGAAGGACTAGCAATACAATAGATGTAAATTGTCAAGGAACAAGCAAGACAATAAACACAAATACTCAAAAACCAAGCAAGGCAATAAAGAAAATTACATGAACACTTCCATGATCACTGTTTCTAAGGGCTTATCAGGATGAACAAAATATCTGAGCCAACTTCCCTGTCCTAGCCCAAAGTCATTTTCATGTCTGAAGCCTACTTCTTTGTTCTAACCTGAAGTTTAGATTCCTGCCTGAAATTATTTTTTGTTTTAGCCTAATATTTAGATTCCTGCCTGGAATTACTTCGTCATTTTAGCCTAATTTCAGATTCCTGCCTGAAGCCTACTTCCATGTCTTTGGCCAATGTCATATTTCTGCTAAGCAGTCCATATCCCTTTCCTTAACCCATGCCAGATTCTTGCTGAGCAACCCCAAAGGCTCTCCATCTCTCCCCATTTTTTATTTCATTAACAAGACTGAGTCTGTCTTAGGTCGTTCTGACAAGAATGCTTTTCCTACCTGTCATGGAATATGCATTATCCCAAAGCAATGCACTTATGTCTTAGGCTGGTAAGGCTCTGTGCAGAATCTTATTTGTCTTTGGCTTGCCAGCAGCCTGTTGATTTAATAACTCTGTCTGGGGGTCCGTTTTCAGGTTCAAGCCATGTGCTTTGGCTCTCAACATGCTGATGTTGTTAAAGACAAGTTTTAACATGATAGGCAGGAATAAAAGTATTCCCAGGACAAAAGGGGCTAGCATGCTCAAGCTATATATGCCATTCTTGAAGCTTGACCAAGATAGAAATACTGACCTCAGGCCATGAGTAATTTTATCAGCAGTACCTACCACATCAATACTCAGCAGAGCAGCATTCTTGAAATTTATAAGCTCACTAAGTAAAGTTAAAACATCCAGAGATGTGTTAGAATTATGCCAAATACACTGCAAGTGTCTTTAAACTTTTTTTGCTAATCATAGTGACTAACACTGTCAATTTTAGTACTAACATGAATCCAATGGTATTTAGCATGACACTCAAGATGGTTCCTTACCTTTAAATTCTGAACCCCCTCCCGATAATTTGAATAGGCTAAAAGCATCAATCCATTCTTCCAAATGCCTATCTAAATCCTCTTGTGTATTCAACACATTAGTAACATATTTTGCTAAATGATTAACAAAAGTAGCTGTCTTAATTTCTTGTGTCACAGCAATTGCAGAAGAAGTGATGCTAGAAATGAATGCTATTAAACTGTTATACCAGCAATAATCAAGCCCACTACCCTCTTACGCCTGGTTAAAGCCTGACTCATTTCTTCCAGAACTTGCAGGCTATTTTTAGAATTCAAAGGTTTTGTGATAGTCATGGCACTAACACAAAAGCTGGTTGATAGACATCCATAACTGACATGCCATATTTCAAAACACAAACACAATTAAAAGGTGTACAATCAATGCAACTTACAGAAAATACTGTAGAAGAAACAAAAGTAATTTTAACTTGACAATTAAAAGATCCTTAACATATGTGCTAATACATGGTTGAAATCCAGATCCTGCCACAACTTTATCTCTTGCTAACATAACATCACAGAGAATGGCAGCTAAATTCCATATATGTCTCTGAAAATGTCCAGAACCAGACCAGTCCATGATTGAATCTGAATACTGGGTCACGAGTAAGAACAATGCAAGAGGCTTTATAACTTCTCTTTTTGATTCTCTGTTCCACAAGATGTAAAAACTTGAGGCAAGGCAACTTGTCCCATCATGGATATAAGTAAGCAATGGTGGGTCAGGAACATATGTTCAATTGATAGAAATATAAAGTTGTTATATTTTATTGTATATTAACAGAAATTTACAGCTTTTATTTAATATTGTCCATTAATAGACATTTAAGTCATTTTGTTTGAACTATTGTATATTAATCAAAAATCTAAGGTTTTTGTTTAAATAATGTATATTTATAGAAATTTTATGTTTAAATATTGTCTATTGATAGAAGTTTAAGATCATTTTAAATTATAGTATGTTAATAAAAATTTAGTGTTTTTTACTATTTTATAATGACAGAGAATTAAGGTTGATTTGATTTATTGTGTATTAATAGAAAATTATAGCTTTTTTAAATATTGTATATTAATAGAAATTTAAAGTCATTTTTTAATTATAGTGTACTAATAGAAATTTAAGGTTTTTGCTTAAGTATTGTATATTTATAGAAATTTTATGTTTCTGCTTGACTGTTGTATATTGATAGAAATTTAACATCATTTCATTTGAATTATAGCATATTAATAAAGATTTTCTTTTTTAATTATTGTATATTAATAGAAATTTAAAGTTGTTTTGTTTTACTGCATATTAATAGAAATTTATAGGTTTTGTTCATTATTATATATTAATAGAAATTGAAAGTCATTTTGTTCAAATTATTGTATATTAATAGAAATTTAAGGGATTTTTAATTATTGTACATTAATAGAATTTAAGTTTGTTTTGTTTATTTTGATAGAAACATAACATCAGTTTGTTTGCACTTATGAACATTATAGAAACTTAAGTTTTTGTTTATTGTATATTAATAAAAATTTAAAGGTTTTATTTAATTATTGCATATTGATAGAAATTTAAAGTTGTTTTGTTAGATTATTTTTCACTGTATTTTACATAAGCCATTTATTTAAATGTGATGGATTTTATATTATTTTTTATTGGGTATGGATTTTTCATGTTAGAGAAAAGAAAAATTCTTTAACAAAAGAACATATGCAAGTGGAAATTTCTGGGTTCTTTGGAAAGTCACTATTGCAAATGATGTTTGGATGGGACACGCAGGTTAAAAGATGTTTTGCTAAAGCAAACAAATGATGTTAAGATGGACCAAAAGATGGTAGACAATGCTGGATGGTTTTGGTATGCCTTGCCATTCCTTAATGGCCACCATTTTCAGAATGTCATAGAAGGAAACACACCAAAATACTTCTAGAGTTATTCTGGGGACTTCTTGCTGCTTCCTCATACTTCAGCCAATTTGCAGGTTGATGTCAGACTCACATGGAGTTTTGCTAAGACAGGCTTACGTGGTGTTTTGCTGAGCAAAGACCCATGGTAGGACATGTGATACTTGAGGGACTATGAATACTACACATCTGACAGTGACATAAGCCCTTTATAACACTGTGTTCATCTCACATCTTCTTCACAGCTTGTTACTTCCTTGAGATAGGCATGGCAGACATCTTCTAGCATTCCTGCTGGTCCTGGTCACTCCTGCTGAGTCATATCTATTCAGCAGAGGCCTCGATGTATCTACTGGGTCTTGCCACCACTGCTGACTGGTGTTTGCTGTCCTATCACTACTAAGTGGACTGCAGGTATATATCTGACAACCCAGATTAGATTTTCTCTAAAAATTATTTCTGAAAAAAAATCCATTTTCCCCTTATCCTAATCATTTCTTTTCCACTACTTCTGGTGGATGGTGAGCTAGAAGTGAGGATAAAGCATTTAAGAATCCTTATTAAAAGTAGGGTTTGAAAGGTCTAAGACAAGAGTGCCACAACAGAAAATTTTGTAAAATGCTGGGAGCCTGCAGCCAACCAAGGGTGAGGAGGTCACTGGAAGTAAAGGGATTGTAAGTCTCATCATATATAACTGATGAGTACTCTATACATCAGAAACAGCACTGGGGGTGTAGAGATGACAAAGTAGGCTGGGAGCTTAGAAAAACAATTGAGGACATAAAATACAGAGGTTGCAAGTTAAGAACTAAGCATGGGATTGTATACATGGTAACTAAAGGAGAGATTCATGGAAGTCATTTGGACAAAGAGGTTGAGAGCAATCTGCAACCACAATTAACCATGAATCTGTGAAGTGGAAAGTGTATCTTGGTTCTCTATGAATTTAACAGAATTAGTGCAGGATCTGTGTGACCATAACTATCCTGGCACAGACACAATGGCACTAGAAGGGGAGTTTCTGGAGAGCTTCTCAACAGGGGCAATGGCTGATCTGATGGTCTCCCCATATAGAGAACAGCACAGTTGGGCTTAATTCTGAGAAACTCACCATATTAAGTAGTGCAAGATTTTAATGGACCATCATTGAAGGAACATAAGTCAGGAATCAAGTAGAAAACCTAGAGGCAAAAACTGAAATAGATTCCACTGAGGAATACTACATAATTCATTATACTACACTGATATCTATGCTGTCATCTGACACAACCAGAATAGCCAAAAGCTTGGCAGCAGGCATACAGGGATCCACACTATCATAAGAGTCATTAGTCAAGGGATCTTTCAAAGGGATCTTCTACAGACCATTTCATGGAGAAATAGGCTCAATTGAGGTTACATCTTCTCAGATGACTAGAGAAAGTATCAAGAAAAGACAGCACAAACCATCAGAGTGAGGCTTCACCACACCTTACAGAAGTATATGGCAGCACTGTCCACATAGCACTGAATCTGCTGAAAAATGATTTAAGATTACTTGGTTAATAGATTCCTGGCAAACAGTGATGAAGGATAAAAGCCTGGCAATCTGTCACAGTGCTGGAAATACAGTAAACAGGACTAGAGAAACAGTGTAGGATTAAACACAGAGCTTGATGGGTTATTATTTAGGAATACTAAACAACAAGAGCAGTGGTGGTCACTGGAACCTAAAGGAGGCTTGATAATAGTTCAGAGACTGGAGGACAAGGTTCAGCCTTGCCCACCAAAGACACCCTTGTGAAATCAGGACATACTTAGATAGAACTCCTACAATTGTGATTGTACTTGTGGACTCACTATTGGAGAAAACTCACCAGAATAATGATTGTATAGCTGAGTGCTTGCATCTAAGCATGGTATGGTAAACAGGAACTTGGGAAACAACTTCTGTAGGTCACTTCCCTCAAGTCTGGTATGTGACCTGTCCATAAGAAACAGGAATGGCAGTGCACAGATGACAAAGGAAGCTGGAGGCTAGAGAAATAATTGAGAAAGTTAGATGAGGAAGCTGCATGAAAGGTAGGGCAGATGCCTCGGGTTGTATGGAAGGTGTGGACAGGACTATTCCAGGGAAGCTCTTCAGGCAAAGATGTTAAGAGACATCTGGATAGGGAGTTAGTAATTAGAGTGTGGGACTATAAGGCATATCTTAGTTCTCCTGGATAGCAACAGAAATAGTGCAGAATCTATGTGACCAGAACTATGGCACAGTAAAGATGCCATAGAAAGGCATCTTCTGGAGAACTTATGAACAAGGTACAATGACTGAATTGTATGTCTACACACACTAGGAGTATCATGGTTAAGCTTAATTATTTAATAGCATACAATAGTAGCAGGTGAGTAGCTTGACTATTCTTTTGGGAAGCTTTTCAGTAGCCTAACTGTGAGAGAATAAAGGTCAGCAAACAAGTAAAAACTCTAGGGGCAGGAACAGAATTGAATAATATTAAGGAGTACTGCATAATGCTTTGCATTGCATTGGTGTTTTATTTTCACTTCTTGAACAAGCCTAAATGACCTCTGATATATGGCAATACCCACAAATGACTGCACACTGCCATAAAATTCAGCTCATGAGAGTTCTGAACAGGCTTTTCTACATACCATTTCATGGAGGTGTGTTCTCGGTTGAGGTTTCTTTTTCTCAGATGAATCTACATTATGTTGCATTAGTATAACACAAACCATAATGGTGAGGCTCTAACATTCCAGCAGAAGAATGTGGCAGCATGTTCTATATGGTACTGATTCTGATGAAAAAAATGATGCAAGATTTCAGGGTTAATAGAATCCTGAGAAACAGTCTCCAAGCAACCCCTTGATCATAGCTGGTCTCAGATACAGGGAAAGCCTCAGCATCTCCCTTCACTCGATCATCTGTGGCTAATCTAAAGCTAGATGATAGGGGCTGCCTTTGGGCTCTGGGTTGAGGAACACAAAAAGCCAAGGGATTTTTGCAGTTTACCTCTTGAGACATCTTCCCTGTCTTTAATTTTTGTAGCTGATTAATTAAGTTCTGATACACTTTTTCCAACTGTATTTGTTGTTTAAGAAAGATATTTTTTTCCTGTAACTCCCTTCTGGGATCTATAACCATCATCTCCATTGTGGGAGCATTTGGAGGCAGAGACACATAGGGAGGGGGTCTTCAGGAAGAGGGCCATGCAGGGTAGTAATGTTCAGCTGCCTCTTCCTCTAGGTCAGCACAATCTGGCTCTGACAAATCGTCATCAACCTTTGGTTGTATTTTAGATTCTAATTTCAGATAAATACTTTTCTTTTTATTTTGAACATGAAAGATAGCATTTAAGGAACGAAGCAAAAGCAGACAATTAACACATGTGAGCAGTAAACAGCAAAATAAAAACAGAGACTTAAGTTCAGGCTGACTTATTTCTTGCCCCATTTTCATTATCACAACTTACCTTTCTGGATGTGGCAGATTCCCGCGGTGATCACCTTTGCTTCACTTCTGAATTTTCAGCATATCCTTCTTCCAGTAATGTTCCTCACTGGGTCTCTTGTTCTTGCTGCCACACATTGGGCACCAAAGTGTCAGATACTGCTCTGCCAAATGTTGGAACCCGCACTGCCAAAAGCTTGGGGACCAAAATTCTTAGAGCCTGCACTGGCCCAAGCTTTGGGGGCTAAATTGTCCCCACTCATACTGCTGCTCCAGTCCTCTTGGTCAGGGTTCAGCAAGAGAGAGAGAGAGGGCGGATGCAAAGAATGGAGACCAGACAGAGTGCGATTTAGTTCCATTTATTCTTAAGTTTTTCTTCTTCTCTCTTTCCAAGTTTCTTGTTCCTAGTCCAAGTCCCAAGTCTCGAGTTCCTAGTCCCTAATTCCTAGTCCCTAGTGCCTCCAAGTTCCGAGTTTCCAGTTCTTTCTTCTGTTTGCCTCTTGCCTTTTATAAGTCTGACTTCTCAAGTCATGACTTTAAGTTATGCCTCTAAGTCTCATCTCTAAGTCACACCTCTAAGTCACACCTTTAAGTCACACACACCCAAGGGAAAATTATGGTTATATAAAACAAGATGTTATCAGAGTGTGCTCAGCTGTTGTTGGCTGTTGAAAACAAGTCTCTTGTCAGGGTATATGGCTCAAGATGGCTGCAAGGATGATAGCCACCTTCTGTCGGCTCCTCACAATGTATGTAGGGAGAGAATGGGCAGAGATGTCTTATTCCTGGTTCGAGTATAATTTCTTCGAAGATTCACTCCATTCAATTTGGTATTGGTTTCTGGTTTGCTGTATATTGCATTGATTATGTTTAGCTATGTGCCTTGTATCCTTGATACTCAAATAATTTTGACATAAAAGGTTTTTTCAAATGCTTTTTCAGCTATTAATAAGGCAATCATGTGATTATTTTGTTTCAGTTTGTTTATATGGTGGCAATGTCAATATTTTATATATTGAAACATCCCTGCAACCCTGAGATGGAATCTACTTTAACAGGTTAAATGATATTTTTGATGTGTTCTTAGATTTGGCTTGTGATTATTTTATTGAGTATTTTTGCACTGATATAAGTGAAATTGGTCTGATGTTATATTTCTTTGTAGAGTCTTATGTGATTTAGCTATCAGGGTTGCTGTCACCTATTGGAATGAGTTTGGCAGTCTTCCTTCTGTTTCTATTTTGTGGAATACTTTGAGGAGCATTGGTATTAAATCTTCATTGAATATCTGGTAGAATTCTATGCCAAAACTATCAAATCCTGGGTTATCTTTGGTTGGAAGATATTTAATGTGTGGTTCTATTTCCTTAGTGGTTTTACAACTGTTTAGATAGGTTTTTTTAATCTTGATTTAACTCTGGTAATTGGTATCTGTTTAGAAAGACAGCTGTTTCATTTAGATTTTCTATTTTTGTGGAGTTTATGCTTTTGAAGTTAGACATATTTTTTTGTATTTTCACAGTTTCTATTTTTATGTCTCTCTTTTTATTTTTGATTTTTGTTAATTTGGATACTGTCTCTGTGCCTCTCAGTTAGTTTGGCTAAAAGATTATCTATCTTTTTTATGTTATCTAGGAACCAACTCTTGGTTCTGTTGTTTGTATTGTTCTCTCTGGTTCTACCTTATTGATTTCAGCCATCAGTTTGACTTTTCTTGCTATCTACTCATCTTGTGTGTGTTTGCTTATTGTCCTTCTTGAGCTTTCTGGTGTGCTGTTAAGTTGCTATTATGAGATCTCTCCAATTTCTTTATGAAGACACTTTCTTAGTAACATGAACTCTACTCTTAACATGGCTTTCATTTTGTTCCATGATTTTGGCCATGTTGTGCCACAATTTTAGTTGAATTACAAGAAGTCTTTCATTTCATTCTTTATTTTATCCCTGACTTAGTGCTTACCAAGTAGAACATTGATCAGTTTCTTTGATTATGTGTTGGTTTGTAGTGTGTGCATGGGTCCATTGGTGGGTTGAATTGTGGGTCCCACATCTGCCCTGAAAATGGGGTTAGAGCCAATGCTCAGAGGGACAAAGGTGTAGGAATTTGACTCTTTTCACTCCACTCTAGTGCTGAGTGTACATTGGGCTATGAGGATTTAGGACTCCATTTGGGGTGGGAAAACACATTCTGAGGTCCTGCAGGTAAGGGGAGAGGCTCTGGTCAAGGTGACTTGCTTGGCTGGGTCACTGATGACTTGACTTGCTTGCTTGAGTTGGTGGCTTCTGTGGCTGGAAACATAGAGAGGGCATCTGTGGGAGATTAGGTGGCAGCTTGGTAGTTGAAAACCTTCTCCACAATTACACACAGTGGGTCCCAAAAAGAGAAATAGGCTATGGTCTTAAGATATTTATTGTTAGGGCAGAAAATTGATGGAAACTATACCCCATATTTTCAGGGTGGGCCTGAGGTTAAGTACCATTTTCAAGGAGGAGGGTCTGGGATGGTATGATTAATTGGCTATGCCCTCTGGCCTTTAGGTATCTTATTAATATGGAGTTCTGTCTTGAGGCTCTGTGGTCTGTAGTCATGCCTTCTACCTGTATAGGAGCTAGTGGGCATTGTCCTAAGTGCCTGAAATGTGCAGATCAATGAAGGTCTTCAGACTCATGTCAGGAGCCTGGAGTTTGGAAGACTGGTAAAAGGCATGCTGTTCCTTGCATGGAAACTTCTGGAGTCTCCAACCTGAAGGATCTCCTGTGATTTCTAGCCAGTGTTTGACCAGAATCCATGCTGTCCTTTCATGGTCCTACAATTATGTAGGGTTTCTGTTGTTTATGTTGTGGTTTAAGTCTAGCTTTAACCTCTGATGTTTCGAGAAGCAAGATGTATCTCATGAACTTTCCAGAGACCTGAGAGATTGAAGGAACTAAAGAATCTATGGGGGTGATCTTAGATGAAGCTCACAGCATTGGTAATATGGAGCCTGAAGTTAGGCTTCCTGTACTTAGTTAGGAAACCTAGTGGAGCAAGAGGGACATTAAGCCATCCACAAATTTGGGACACAGTATCTCTCCTATGTCCAAAAGATGTTGGAGAGAGAGAGGATGGAGCATAGACTGTGGCATGCTTGAAGCAATAACTGGCCCAGCTAGAGACACATCTCATGAGCAAGAGCCAATACATGACACTATTAACGATGCTATATTATGCTTGCAGGCACAAGTCCAATAAAGCTGTCCTCTGAGAGTCTTAATCCATCAGCTGACTCAGATGGATTCAGAGAACTATAATCTTACATTGCATCAGGTCTGGGACACTTATGGAAGAGTTGGGGAAGGATTAAGCAACCAAAAGGATACAGGAACTCCTCAGTATGTTTGATTTATTGAACTAACTTTGACCCTTGGGGCACTCAGAAAGAGAACCACAAACCAAAGAGCATACACAGGTTAGACCTAGGAGTCCCACACAAGTGTAGCAGATGTGCAGCTCAGTCTTTAATTGGGACATGAATGACTAAAGGAGAGGCTATTCCAAAAACTATTATTGTCTTATGAATATGTTCCTTTAGCTTGCATTTTTCATTTGGCCTCAGGAAAAAGATGCACTTAAACCTGCAGAGAGTTGATGTGCTAGGTTGGGTGGGATAAACATAGCTAATCTCCATCCTGTCAGAGGATAGGGGTGGGGGAAGAAGGGAGGGATTGTGAGAGGTGTCCCCTAGAGTTCAGGGAGTGATTGTGATTTAAAGTTAATAAAAAAAGAACAAGCAGGTATAGAAATAGTAATATCTTACAAAACAGTTTTTAAACCAAAAATTATTAACAATAATATTGAAGAACACTTCTCAATCATCAAAGGAAAAATCCACAGGATGGCATCCCATTTCTTTCATTTATGCCCAAATTCAAAGGCATCCATGTTTATATAAGGAACATTACTAAAACTTAAATCATACATGAACCCCACACAGTAATAATGGAAGACTTCACTCTCACCAGTGGAAAGGTCATAGAGACAAAAAATAAATAAGAGAAATAATGAAACTAACAAAAGTTATGAAACAAATGAAGCTAACAAATATCTATAAGATATTTCACCCAGTCAGAAAAGATTGTAGCTTTTTCTCAGCACCTCACAGAATCTTTTCCAAAATTGACTATGTAATGAATTGGTCACAACACAGAAACAACATATATAAAATATTTGAAAACCATCTTGCAGCCCATCAGATCACCATGGATTAAAGATAAATTTCAACAACAACAGGAACTACAGAAAGCCCACATACTCATGGAAACTGAACAACATGATCACTGGGTCAGGGAAGAAATAAAGAAAGAAATGGAGGACTTTCTATAATTCAATGAAAATAAAGTCACAATATACATAAACATGTGTGACACAAAAAAGCAGTGCTAAGAGTAAAGTTTATAGAACTAAGAGGGTTTATTCATACAGAAATTCTAGAGATCTCATATTAGCAACTTAACAGCATACCTGACATCTGTAGAAGAAGAAGAAACCTCAGGTAATGTTATGTCCAATTTTCTGAGGAACCACCAGACTGATTTCTAGAGTGGTTGTACCAGTTTACAATCCCAACAATGGAGGACATAGAATTACCTGAGGACCCAGCTATACCACTCCTGGGAATATATCCAGAAGATGCTACTCCAACAAATAACAAGGATATATGCTCCACCATGTTCATAGCAGCCTTATTTATAATATCCAGAAGCTAGAAAGAACGAAAATGTCCTTCAACAGAAGAATGGATACA
Organism: Arvicanthis niloticus; assembly: GCF_011762505.2. Lineage (NCBI taxonomy): Eukaryota > Metazoa > Chordata > Mammalia > Rodentia > Muridae > Arvicanthis > Arvicanthis niloticus. The sequence continues at coordinate 17,818,330 of NC_047679.1, forward strand.
GAAAATGTGGTAAATTTACATAATGGAGTATTATTTAGCTATTATAAACAATGAATGTGAGAAATTCTTAGGCAAATGGATAGAACTAGAAAGTATCATCCCGAGAGAAGTAACCAAATCACAAAAAAATACATGGTATGCACTCATTGATAATTGGATATTAGCTCAAAAACTCGCAATACCAAAGATCACATGAAGCTCATGAAGAAGGAAGACCAAAGTGTAAGGTGCTTTGTTCCTTCTTACAAGTAACAAAATAATCATGGGAGCAAACATGGAGACAAAGCATGGGACAGAAACTGAAGAAGGGGTCATCTGGATACTGTTCCACCAGGGTATCCATCCCATGTGCAGTCACCAAAGGTAGATGCTGATGTGGATGTCAGGAAGTGCATGCTGACAAGAGCTTGATATAGCTGTCTCCTTAGGGGTCTGCCAGAGTCTGACATATTCAGAGGTGGATGCTCACAGCTAACCATTGAACTGATCATGAGGTTCCCGATGGAGGAGTGAGAGAGAAGACTGGAGGAGCTGAAAGGGTTTGCAGCCCCAATGGGAAGAGCAACAATACCAACAAAGCAGAGCTCCCAGGGTCTAAACCACAAGCTGGGGAGCACATAGGGAGGTACCCATGACTCCAACTGTATATGTAGGGGAGAATGGCACTGTCAGGCATAGGTGAGAAAGGAAGTCCTTGGACCAGTGAAGGCTGAATGCCCCAATGTGAGGGAATTCATGGGTGAGGAGGTGTTAGTGGGCAGGTGGGTGAGGGCACATCCTCATAGAAGCAAGAGGAGGGGGATGAGATGGGTTCCTGGGTAGGGGGGAAATGGAGAAAAAGGATCACATCTGAAATATAAATAAAATATCCAATAAAAGGAAAAAAAGAAAAAAGAAATATACTTGCAAGTTAGGTTAAAAAGGAGAATCTGTTTTTCCCTAGTTGTACTGCTTTGTTTGTCCTCAGTGGAAAAGGATGTGGCCTAGTCCTGCTCAGAAAAGAGAAGGGACATTGGGAGGAGGGGGCTAGAGGGAGGAAGGTACAGAGGTCAGAATGGTAGGAGAGGAGGGAATGGGGGCTGCAATTAAGATGTAAAGTGAATGAATAAATTAAGACATAAAGTGAATAAATAAACAAATAAATAGGGGAAAAGAAGAAGAAACAAATACACACAAGAGGAGTAACTGGCAGGAAACCCTAAAACTGATGGCAGCAATCAATAAAATAGAAACAGAGATAAGTAGTCAAAGAATCAAAGAAACAATGAGGTATTTATTTTAGAAAAACAACAAAATATAAATACCTATATGAAGTGGAAAGTTTTTGTTTTTTTTTTTCGAAACCTAGATATGTCAAATGATATTTTAATAGAGCACATATGTAAAAGGATGCCTTGGCAAATAAGACAGGTAAATGAATGTTTTCTGGAACCAGATAGAGATGAAGGGTAGTTTTGCTACAGAAAACACATGAAGGAACACATGAATAATGAGTATTAATATGACCTGCAGAGAATGGGAATTGGAACATTGGTTTGGCTTGGTCCACTTCACTATTCTTTGCAAAAGGCATACATTTATTAGTTCATCTTACATAGCATTGTTGAGCTCTTCTTGTGGTGACACAGTCATTGGAAGAAACTGAGCAAAAAATCTTCTTGTGAATTTCCTGTGGTTTCTTGCCACCAGTGTGGCCTTGTCATAGGCAGATTGATAAGCTTTGTGATTTCTTGAGTATTGCAATACAGCTGCTGGTTCATGTGTGATGTGTGCATACTAAAGAATCAGAATGCAGCTGCTAATTAATATATGGTGTTTGCTATATGACTAAACTGCTTAGAAAGAAGATTGAGCTTGTCCCCAAAGAAGTACTGCTAAACCTGTCCCCTTCCCACACATCCTAATAACTTTTAACTTCCACAACATCTGGTGGGTGGTGTGCTAAAGGAGAGGTTGAAAAATTAATAAAGTAGGTGGAAAAGAATGTATGCCTATACACTTACTGAAAACAAACTGAAAGGCAAAGCAAACTGAAAGGCAGAAAAACAATATTTAATTTAATAAAACATAAAGGTAAAGTAGGATAAAACAACAGACAGTTAGTTCAATAAATCATTAGGTAATGCTTCACAATTTTACTACACAATATTGTAAGATTAAAAAAATGATTTTTTTTTGTAAATAGGACTTGCAAAAGTTTAGTCAAGATAAGAAAAACTGTTTAAATTGTCCCAATGAAATAGAAGTAATCAAAATCTCCCAACCAAAAAAAAAAAAAAATGATCAGAACAAGAAGGTTTTAGCATTGAATTCTACCAGATTGTCAAAAAAGAACTAATACCAATAGTCCTCAAATAATTACCCAAAACAGAATTAGAAAAATCTTTGCAAAATTTATTTTATGAGGCCACAGTTGTGCTGATACCCAACTGTAGCAAGACTCAAGAAAGAAAAAGAATTGTATACCAATTTGCCTAATGGACAATGATGTAAATATAACAAAATGCTCACAAACCTCATCTCCAAACAAATAAAAATATTCATATATTTTTGTCTTTGTAGTATTTTTTACAGTTATATATATATATATATATATATATATATATATATATATACACACACACATGTACACACACAAACATATGTGTGTGTGTGAGAGAGAGAGAGACAGACAGAGAGAGAGAGAGAGAGAGAGAGAGAGAGAGAGAGAGAGAGAGAGAGGTACATTATGATGGGTGGGTAGAGATAAGGAGAATAAATAAAGTGTTGCTGAAAAAAAGTGATGTTCAAATTATGCTTTTTAAGAAAATATTTAATATTGACAAGTGAAATGGAGAAATTATTTTTTGAAAACTTCTCACAAATGAGTGAGAAATTAACTACTCTGGTCCTTTAAGACTTTTTTCTGCACTCTGTACTATTGCAGTTCATATCTCATAACCATGGATACATCATAATTTCTAGAGCATTTCTATTCCTACATTTGATAGTAACTTTCATTTGGACTTCATACAAGATCCAAAGCGGCAAGTATTTTGTATTTTTCTTATGGGATTTATTAATACCTTTTTATTTCAGGGGCCATAGGAGGCCACTGTCTTATGTTTAGTTTATTTTTATAATCATTTCCATGTGAGTAAATCTCATTTAATGTCATAAAGCTAGAAATCCCGTGTGAGTCACTGAAGTTTCTGGAGCCTGACATGCTCATTATACCTGTGTAGTTTTCTGAAGTTGAGCATGTGAATTAGCTTATGTTTTCTTCCTATCTACAAAATGGGGATAATCATTGTGTGGATCTCAGGGGAGAGTCAGGAACATGAGAAGTACTTTCATCCCTTAAGTGAACAAGTGAGGCACCAACTAAGCAAAGCATAGAAGATGAATGGAAAGGTTTGTGTGAGACAGGGGTATTGGTCCACCTTCTGCCTCTCTCAGGGCATGGCCACATGGAAGGGGAAATGCAGAGAATATGAATGTACTTATCCCAAGCTGCCCCTGGGCTGGTGCTGGACTTTAGGAAAGCACTGAGATACAGCTCTGGGAGTGAAAGAGTACAAGCTGAAATGTGGGGAAAGCTATGTCTGGTTAAGGAATCCATAGGCCTGAGATGATCCCAGGTCATGTTGTTCTCTGATTCTTGGACAACCAGGTCCTTCTAGAAGTGACAGAAATGCCAATAACTGAGTCAGGGCCCACAGGGTGGAGACTCTATTAGGTCAAAAGTGATTGCTTTTAGCATGGAGGCAGTGGTTTGAGAGCACTGATGAGCCTTTAATTGGAGGATTACATGTGGTTCTGTAGGTCAAGTTTTTTTTCAATACACCACTGTGGGTCTGTAGCATGCATGGGCATGGGTTCTATTGGGCTGAGTTGTGGGTCCCACATGTCTGCCACCCCAGGAAGCTGGAACCATGGCTCAGGGGGCTGAAGCATGAGAATTCAACTGAGTTCACTCCATGTGGTGCCAGGCAGATTTTAGGCAATGAAAGCCACAGAGTTCTACTCCGGGAGTGGGGAGTTTTCAGTCTGAGGTCCCTCAGGGGTGGAGCTCTTGAGTTAGGGGACCCAGGGCCAGAGGCCTGGCTGGGAACTGACTCCTCTCAAGCCCTAGGGCTCCCAGGCACTGCTGGGAGACTGCAGAAGGACTGAGATGGTGGGGGGCATATGGGCTGGAACAGCCTGCAACTGAAAGGAGTGAGGGGAAGGAGCTCCAGTGGTGGCCCACTGGGTAGATGAGACTCTTGGTCATGGCAACTCACTTGTCTGCGTCATGGCTGGGTCAGTTAGTTTATCTGAGTTGACAGGCCTCCTCAGTGGCTGGAATGTAGAAAAGTCCTCTGGTGGGACATTAGAGGGCAGCTTATTCATTGAAGATACCTTCTACAGTTCTCCATGGTGGGCCTCAAAGACAAGAGGAAGTCCATGGTTTTAAAAGGTTTATTGTCATGGCAGAAAGTAGATGAAGCTGTATCTTGTGTCCTCAGGGCAAGCCTGAGGTTAAATACCATTTGTAAGTAGGAGATGAGTCTGGGAAGGAATGTTTAATTGGCTATGTCCTCTGGCCTTTAGGTATCTCATTATTATGGAGATGTCTTGAGGCTCTGCAGCCTGTAGTTGGGCCCTCTACCTGTGCTATATGACTGAAGACCACAAGCATTTCTTTGGGAGTTGCTGTGAATGGCTGAAGCTAAGTGAGAGGAACCGGGAGGCCCAGCAGTACTGCCAACTTCTACTGTCCCTTTAGGATCTGAAAGATAGAAGTTGACCCCCTGAACCCTACTTTTAAAAGCAAAGACATAAAAACCTGTAAGTCAAACACTGTGGTGCCTCAGTCCCAGGAAATTAGCTGACCATTCAAACAGATGGCCCTAACTAAACAAGCCCTAAGATTAATGGTGTCAGGATGCTATGGGCCTAAGATTAGCCTGGCTGTGCTTTAAACTAACAGCCCTGAGATAGTTGGTGCCAGAATGCTAAAAGTTTGGGATAAATCTGACCCCTTTGAACCAGAGATCATGATAAATAGTGTGAAACTAGTCTGAAATAGCCAATTATAAAGTGACTCACCATCCATCTTAAGAATTTGAGATCAGGGGCTGGAGAGATGGCTCAGTAGTTAAGAGCACTTACTGCTCTTCCAGAGGTCCTGAGTTCAATTCCCAGCAACCACATGGTGGCTCACAACCATCTGTAATAGAATCTGATGTCATCTTTTGGTATGTCTAAAAATAGCTATAGTATACTCATATAAATATAACAAATAAATTAAAAATTACATTCAAGAATTTGAGATTAAATATATCCATGACCTAGTGACCTGTTCCCCCTTCTTCCCCCTTCTTTAACTCCACTCTCAGCCTTCCCCCTTCCCTAACTCCACCCCACCTGGTTTGTAGATTCTTCTTGAAAAGCTGTAAAAATCTTTTGTTTGTTGCTGAATTCCTCTACGCCTGCGTGGGATACGTGTGAAGGAGGCCCTAGCTAGCTAGTTTGAGTAAACTTCTTGCTATTGCATCAAGCTGTGTTTCTTCTGAGTGATTTGGGGTGTATCTCAGGTTCTCCATGGATCATGAGGTCCTTTTCATTTGGGCTTTACAAGTCTCTGGGGTTAAAAGCAGACTCAACTGGGTACCCCACTGACTCTCACAGCCCACTGCGCCACACTCCACATGGAGTTGTTAGATGAAAGAGACAGTCCAAGGTTCAAAATTTTTTATGGATAGTTCATGGCAGAAAAATGATCCATACTATACCCCTCAGGGTCAACCTAAGATTAAATACTATTTGCTGGGAGGAATGATTGGAAAGGGAAGCTTATTGCCTAAGTCCTCAGGGCCTATAAGTACCTTATTAGCAAGAAGAACAGTGTTCTAGGTCTATGTGACTAAAAGTAAGGTTTCTTTATATGTAGGATTGGCACATGTTCCAGGCCTGAATCTGGCAGGAAGTAGGTGTGTGCCCACTGATTCTCCTTGGTCTCAGACCCTCTCTTCCTTAATGAGCTTTCTGGAATGGTTTCACCATCCCACAGAGGGCTCAGTTGAGACAATGTTCTTAGCTGAAATGTCTTCCTAACAGCATGTGTTTTGCTGAATGTGATTCATTTCTTATGGAACTTCTTCTCTGGTAAACATTTTTTGCTACTTGTAAGGTATTTATGATCTTAGCACCCTTCAAATGGCATATCATCCATCAGCTTTCCATCATGAGATCCACAGACATTTGCCTGTCAATGTAATACCTTCCATGCTTTCTCTAGGCACACAGCTCATTTAGGAAACTTCCCCATAGATAGCATGCACATCAGTTTCCATTTTATGAGGACAAAGTAGGCATGTGTAGATCAGGCAAAGTATTTACTTTTTAGGAAGACTGAATCATTTTATACAGGGCTAAATCCTACTTAGAGGTCCTTCCCATATAACACAGTTTATCTGCTCGGATACTTTTTGATAGTATCAGTGTCAGGCCCACTTCTGCTGTTGTAGAACTCCCAGGTGTAGCTTAATATGTCAAAATTGTCCAATTCTTTTCATAGTTAGCTCCTCATAATCTTGCTTCCAAGTGTTATCTATTAAAGTAGATGTAACTTATTGCACACATGTATTGTCCCTTATATACCTACTATGACTAAGACTATAATAACTTTACTCATCATGAAGTAGCTCTGGAATCACAGGCCGTGTATTGTCCTTGCACTTTGTATTGCCCTCACTTTTGGCTCTAAAGAACTTCATTACACTTCCAGGGCTAGAACTGGTGGGCAAATTCTTGTGAAGACTGCAGGACTGGACCTGATACTGTAAAAAAGGGAATTTGAGTACATAAAAAATTTCTGGTTAATTTCCCATTAAACAAGGCCAACTTTTGCTATGTTCGCTCTTCTATGCCAACTTCTCTAGCTATGCTACTGGGCTTTTTCACATTCACTGAAGTTTGCTTATGAACACAAATACACAAACACACAAACAATTGTTTGGTGTGTGCTGGTTTAGATTCACAATTCATATATCTGGTTTGCTTTGTGATTTCCAAAGAACATTTGCTGATATTGCCTTTACCAAATACTTGGTGCTAGCTATGGTCACAAATCAACTGCACTGGTTTTCCAGAGTAGTGCTATCTCACAATCTCAGGTGTAACGAGCGCCCCTCAAATTCCTTTTCGCCCGAGAATAAGGACAGGAGGCGGTAATCGGGTATACTGCCACGAGGACTTTTTACTACTCCACACAGTAAAGCGGAAAGACAGAAGAAACCGGAAGCGGCTCGCTTAAATACATCCTAGAGTGACGTATTCACTTCTGAATGGCTGTTCGCTCACCACCCAATATTACGCCTCGGGATAGGCCAGTGACTTGGCGCTCTTTCTGCCTAGCAGCTGCGCAGAATAATTGTTTACTGCTGGGAAAACACGAGGCCAGCGCCATCTTGGAAAATGCAAATGTGTAGCCACTGAAAACAGCGGCTCACTACACTCAGGCATGCCTCTTGAGATGTAGCTGACACATGAGCATAGGTCTTTTCATGAAAGTAAAGCATCAACTTTGCTATATGTGTGATTTTGAAATTTGAATGCTCCTCTATATGTCAAATGCCTTACAGTCTTTAAATCTTTTGTTGTTGTAGTCTCTCACATGATGGTTATAAATTTAGGTACAGTTAACCAGCAGTAAAAAGCAAGAGGACTGATATAATGCAATTGAAATAAAAACACAACAAATCCAAAGTTAAAGAATGAATGTAAATAAGAAGGTAGCTCAACTCTGAAAAGAAATCATATCATGTGGGCAGACACTTAAGTACATATATTTCTGAAGTGTAAAGCTGGATGTGTTAGCCTTGGCATTACTGAAAGTGTGTACTGTTGTCCTGGAGTAGGAAGGCAATATTGTGCACTGAGGAGGCTAATGCCATTTCTGACCTTTCTCCACTAGATGACAATAGCCATCTCCTATTCACCTTGTGCTTAATAGCACACATGTCCAGGGAATTCCAATTATTTCCCATGGCCAAAATGATGTGTAGGAGATGACAGCTTGTCAGAGTATTTTTCTTGTCTCATCAGCTTTTACATTGAATTTCAACTCATAAAAACTATGCTTCGTGGCACATACTCTTACCCAGTTAGCCATTTCATAAACTATAAGCATATTACTTTTAAGATATTCCAGATTTTCTCTCCATAAGGCAAAGGTCACTTCATAATTCAAAATCAATTTATTCTACCCATAGATTCAAAACTCTCAAGATGTTTCAATAGTGCAAAGTCTTCTTTGGAATCTCAGGGCAGTTTTTAAACTGCCATAACTTGAAATATCTTAAAACAGCTTACCTCTTTGTGACATAAAATTATATGGAACAAATATTATCATCATAAGAGGGAGGAGTGGAAAAACTGCAAGTTCAAAGCATCCTGAGGAAATATCTAACCCCATGAGAACAAACTCAAAATCTAGCATATCTGTATCAGTCATTTAGGCTTAAAACTATTTGAGTAGCTTTTACCTTCCTGCTTTGCTGCCAGTAGTATGCATTCTCTTTTTTATCTGTCTGTACCACATATATGTAAGTTTCTATGACAAGTACCTTAACTTACTGACATCTGAAAAACTTTAGTGTTCAGACTCCAGCATAGAATCTGGAGTCTGATAGACAAAGTGCCTAGTATACATAATAAATCTGCATACTCTTGCCTTCCAGTGCCCTGTTCATCATTTTATACTTTCAATCAGCTACCCAACCTGAACAAAAATTTTCAGTTGAACTTCCCCAGAAGAGTCCAATATTATACTCTCATTGTGAGGAGACCTAGCTAAGTATGTGCAGATTATACTTGAGTGTCCATTGTGAGCAACTTTTAACCTTTGCATCCTGGGCCATGTGCTTGTCTTAGGCCTCCATATGTCACTGATCAACTGAATTGGGCATAACTATTTAGTATTACCAAATATGAACATCCCAGGTTTGCTGTGTGTACAGTCTGAGATTGTGCTTCTCTAGATGCAGCCCCAGGACTTCCAGTTATGACATAGCTTGCCTGGCTTTGAGGTTTTCAATCTGTTTTTCAGGATTCTATTCACTCTGTCATCTTGTATCAGTTTTTTTCATATTCAGTACTGTGTTTGTTAGGGTTTTTCTGCTGTGAACAGATAACATCACCAAGGCAACTCTTATAAAGGCAACATTTAACTGGGGCTGGCTTACACATTCAGAGGTTCAGTCCATTATTATCAAGGCAGGAACGTGGTAAAACCCAGGCAGGCATGGTGTAGGAGGAGCTGAGAGTTTTACATTTTCATCTGAAGCCTGCTAGCAGATTACTGGCTTCTTGACAGATAGGGTGAGGATCTTAAGCCCACACCCACAGTGACATATCTACTTCAACAAGGCTACACCTCCTAAGAGTTCCACTCCCTGGGCCAAAAATATACAAATCATATACAAGTACCATGTGGTGATGCTGCCAAATTCATCTGCTAGGTGTGACAGGGTCTCATCCTATTTAATTGTGTTGTATTAACCTGACACATTCTAGAGTAATCTGAGAACCTGGTCCCTCAATTCAGTACATTCCTTCATGAAATGGACTGTATAAAAACTTGCTGAGAGCTCCCTTGCATAATGATTCTTATGGGAGTATTCAGCCCTTTGTGCATATTTTTCAGCATTGGTAGTTGGTTTGCATTGTACAATAAGTCAAATGGAACTATGTATGAAATTGAAAGTACTACATAGTATTACTTATTGGTATGTTTTTCTGTTCTTGTTTCTAGGTTTCTCCCTTTGTTCATCAATCATGATCATCCTGTTATGTACATCCAAGCTTCTGTCCTGTTTACTTTGGCATGTCTTCCTAGAAATAAACCCAACAGTACAGTTCTCAGCATGTGGAAACATACAGCTCAGCCATTGTTTGTTGGAGGTCAGTACTGGGTGTTCTTCTTTCTTCTTGGTTCATCTTAAGACAGCTGAGGAGGAAGAGCTTTAGTGGGGGTAAGACTTAGTTGTACAAGATATATAAGGTTGCAGTATGATAATAAAATATTTACCAATCTTAAGTCAAACTCACGTTGATACTGTACCTGACATGCCTGAGTTTCTTTTGATCAGAAGCTTCAGTCTCTGTCAATTAGCATCTCATCATAAAACAGAATGGTATTAAGTAAAGGATTAACTGCTAGAGCCTGTTCCATCTTGTCCAGATGCTTCTTGCTTGTCAGCCTTGGGGGGCAGTTTGTACCAATAACTTTTTTTGAACTGGGAAAATAGAATCACACTCGCAGAAAGAAAACTGTTACACAGCAATTTTGGATTAAACTCACATAAATTTATATACACATTCACACACACACACACACACACACACACACACACACACACACACACACACACACATATATATATATATATATATATATATATATATATATATATATATATATGGAGCAAAAGACCAAGACCAAGCATCGCCACATACAGAACTCATTCATTCTGGATAAAAGGTGAGCTCCATTCTTTACTACACAGAGAAAGAAAATATTTCTACCCTTTTATTCCTAAACGAATTAAAACCAAGTCTGTAAGAAGAAAGCTTTACTGAGTTTAGTAAGTTTAAGCATGTATTACTATTAAAAAAAAGACCCAATCTGTCTCATGGCAAGGTTAAACCTGTCTGCTCCTTCTGCTCTATGGGCAGCTTCTTCTTTTTTTCCTCTCTTTCCTTCTACATTCTACAGCTTGCTCTCTTAATTTTTTAAATTGCCTTATGATTTCCATGTTATTCCACTCTGCATACTCTTTCTAATCTTGCTCTCTTCTGCTCTGAAGTACCACTGCTCTTACCCCATGCCTTTACTTCTAAGTTCTTCTTATGTTTAGTTCTGTCTAAAAAGTTCTCTTTTCTTCTTTGTACTTATCACTTCTATGTCTTTCAGAATACATGATCACATAGTTTGTTCATTACAAGTTGACATATAAATTTAAATTACAAATCAAATAGAAAGATTCCAACAGAGAATGTTTTCATGAACATCCAACAGAAGCAACTTTCTGGGTAAACATTAATAATTTTTTTTACCAACTCTACATGTTCCTTGAGTGTTAAAAAATAACTTTTGTGACTAAGTATTTAGTGAAGTTTTGCATAGATGAACACAGTCAATATTTTAACTTTTGTCCTTGCACTAATAGTAAATCCTAATGTCTGCTTTTATGACCTTTAGTTCATGGTTTTACAACCTCTTGGAATGTGCTCTAAGTTGTAGATTCCTGCTTGCTTGCTCAGGTGCAATTAACAGGTGACATTTGAAGACTGGCAGAGTTCTCATTGCAGAGACTTAATAGCAGTCCTATCAGGTCCTATCATAAATGAGATTAATAATTACTAATATAATTTTAGGAATTCATATAAGATTGTCATTAAGAATTAAATATTCATTATTTGTCTATTTGGCATCACTACAAGACAGTACATATGAGTAGTTCTGCAGAAATCTGCTCAAAGGGGTATGCTAGTATCTATTGATTGTTATATATAATAATGACACAGAAAGTATATTAATGGCATAAATCTTACTAAAATTAAACTCTTCTGGACCTTGTCTGAAGGAGCAAATCCATCCTAGATTTTAATCCAAGCAATATCCATCTTGGAAAGGTCACAAGTGAGATTTTAACTTCGCCTTGTTGGCTTTTAGCTATTGTTTCTTGTTGGTGAGCTATCAAGAAGCTCCCCTTCCAGTAAACTTGTCACTCTGTCAGGATAGTTCTGGTCACACAAATCCTGCACTATCTCTGTTGAATTTCTGGAGAACCAACATAAACTTTCTACTCTCACACTCTATGTCTTAATTCTGCATTCAGTTTTCTCTCAACATCTTTGCATCCCCTGAGTCACTCCTGTACATAACATGCACAAATCCAGAGGTCTAGCTCCTATTATGAAGCTTCTGCATCAAACTTCCTCAATTGGTTGTGCAGCCCTCAGATTCTTTGGCTATCTCTATTTCCTGTTGAGCTCCTGATGGACAGAGCTTGTACCACATAGGCATGATGAGCTCTAGAGACCTTTGCCTTCATGTGCCCTACTCCACCTTTCAGGCTTGTTTCCAGGCATAAAGATTTCCACTAAACTTCCAAATAAGTTCACCCAGTAGCAAAGTCCATATGTTCAGTGTTCATGGGAAGTAGCCTAGCTAAGGATATGCAGATTACACTCTGCTTTCCATTGTGGGCATGTCTGAATTTTGCAATTCAGCATCATCCAAAATTCCAACCTTGTATGTTCCAGAGAACCTGCCCTGGGATTCCCTGCTTAGTAGTACCAAATAGAAGTCCATTTCTGCTGTTCACACACTCCCAAATCATGTTTCTCTACAACCATTTGTTGGACATCTGGTTCTGATACAGATTGTCTGGCTTTGAGTCTCTCAGATTGTTTCTCAGGATACTGTTAATGCTATAGACTTCTATCACTGTTGCATAAGATTCTGCATCATGTAATACATGCAAACACAGTTTTCTATCAGGTATTATAGATCCTCACCATGATGGTTTGTGTTTCTATAAACTAGTCAAAATATAGAATCCTCTGAGGAGCAGTAACATTCCTCAATAAAATTGACTGTAAAAAATCCTGTTGAGCACTTCCTTCATCAATGAGTGTTACGGTAGTGAGAAGCCATTTGTGTGTTCTATAGTTAAAATTTTTTCATACTACTGGGCAGTGGTGGTGCATGCCTTTAATTCCAGCACTTGGGAGACAGAGGCAGGCAGATTTCTGAGTTTGAGGCCAGCCTGGTCTACAGAGTGAGTTCCAGGACAGCCAGGGCTACACAGAGAAGCCCTGTCTCGAAAAGCCAATTTTTTTTCTCATCCATACTTTTAATGAAGTTCCTTAAATAATTTTACTTCCTTTAAATCCCACCACCCAACTTTGATAGTAGGAAAGAAAAGTTATTGGGACACTGAGTAAGACGATCTCTTTAGCAATTGTTCTTTGAAGGAAATCCTATCTGCGGTATTAAGAAGTCAGCAGTTCAGTTCACAGGGTTCAGCACTGGCAACTCAATCTCCTTGCAAAGATTTAGGAATATACCAGAATCTGGTTCAATAGTGTCTGGATAGCAAACATGTATTTCCTGAAGTGGCATGACATAGCAGAAATAACCAGGCCTAGACAGAATGGACAAGAGTCAGACTGAGCAACAAAGACCACTAGGGACAGGATGCCAGAGAATTTCTCTGCTGTATATCTCTTAAGGAAGCAAAGATTAACAAAATAGCAAGACCAAGAAGAAGAAATTTTGCAAAGCTATGTTTACAAGTCCCCCTCATTCTTCATTGAGTCCTAATTGTACTCCCCCAAATATCACATGGCTTCTGTGAGTCTTACCTCACAATGTGTTTTGTCTCAGCAAGTCTGTCTTAGTAAAACTCCACATGAGTTTCTATCAGCTGACATCACTCTACCAATCAGTCTAAGTTCGATATAGCTACATGAAGCTGCCAGAAAACCTTGAAACTTTTGTAGTGCACGTGTCTCAATGGTGTCATGACAAATGGAGCTCAGCTTTGAAATATACAGTGAACCAATACATGCTTGGCTTTAGCAAAGAATCCATCATGTGTTTTTTCACAAGCTTACATTAGCAAAATATCCCTTCAAATGTGTCCAATTCAGAGAGACTTATTTTCACTTGTATATATTAGCAAACCCTTTTTGTCAACTGTATTCTCTTCAGTGAAATGTTCCTTCATGTGTCTGCTTTTCAAAAACATCCTGTAACCTATATCTGCTTCAGAAAAACATCCCTTCATGTGTTTGCCCTAGCAAAGCACCATCCTACACAACTTACTTTTCAGAAAGTCATATATTACCATGTCAGTGAGTGTTTCCAGGATTTGGAAGGGGGTTATGTGTTGTTCAGGATGACAAGCAGAAGTAGCTATGGAGTGGAAAGAAGTATATAGTATTGCTTAGTGGTATCTCTTTCAGTTCTTGCCTCTGGGTTTCTTCTTTGATTTTACCTCAGGATTCTCAAGAATGATTAGTGAAGGTACTGCCCTACTTACTATGGTAAGTTTTCCCCAAAAATAAGCACAACTCTGCTATTCACAATTTGTGGAGACATATAAGTTCAACCCTTGTCTCTTGTTGGTAAGCTATTTAGGAGCTCCAATTCCAGTGTTAATGTCACTATGCCAGGAGAGTTCTGGTCACACAGATTCTGCACTGCTTCTCTTGAATTACTGGGGGAACCAATTTCCACCACTACAGGCTAAGACCTAACTCTAGAGGCAGATTTCTCTCAATACTTTTGTCTGAATAGCTTCCCTGAATCTCTCCTTTCCACAACATGCACATAATTCCCTGCCTAGATCCTATCATGCAGTTTCTGCTTTTAACTTCCTCATTTGGTTGTCTACCACCATTTTCCTTTGCCATCTCTGCACAAAGAATCCCCTTTCTGATGGACATTTGCCTGTACCAGGTATGCATGATTGAATCTACAGACATTTTAAGTTTTTGCTTTTCTCACTCTTCTCTGCATTTTTTTCTGGGCACTCAACTCTCCACCCAAATTACTGGTGATTTTCCCCAGTAGTCTTTTCACAACAGTATTCATGATGAAAGGAGGCTAGCTAAGTACCTGCAGGTTATAGATGGTTATCCTTTGTGGTCAAGCCTGCACCTTACAATCCAGTAACATCTCCTATTCTCAGACATCCTCCAGGTAATATACTACACTGTTCTCCAGAAGCTCTCCTTCCAGTGTCATTGTCACTTTTCCCAGAGAGTTCAGGTCACATGGATCCTGCACTATCTCTGCTGAATTCATGAAGAAACAGAAACTCCACCCCTACATTCTAAGGACTAAGTCTGGATAAAGATTTGTCTCACATCATTGCCTGAAAATTTTCTTTGAATCTCTCCTGTTCACATGAAGCACATAAGCCATACATAGGTCCTATCATGCAAATTCTGCATCTAACTTCCTTAACTGTTTCTCTAATATCCAGATTCCTACTAATACTTTTCCTGATAGACAGGTCATGTGTCTGATTTGCATGATGAAATATACAAACCTTTGCTTTCCAGTGCCCTGCTCACCCTTCTATGCTTGGCACAACACACCCATCACTACATCTAATTTAAAGGTAATTTCCCCTGTAGTAAGTCTACAATTATAGTCTCCATTAGTGGAGCCTAGCTAAGTCTGTGCAGATTACTTTTGAGGGTCATTTTACAGCAATTCTCAGTCTCCCCCCCCCCATGTCATCTCCTATTTCCAAACTTCCCCCAGGTCACATGGCCAATACACTTGAATTCCCTATTAAGTATTCCCAAGTACAAGCTCAATTATGCTATGTTCTCATCACTAAACCATGGTTTACTAGGCACATTTTCTGGACATCCACTTGTGACACATATTGCTTGGCTATGAAGCTCTCAAACTATTAGTCAAGTACTATTAACCCTGTAATCTTGTATGATATTTTTATCAGGTTATATACCATGTAGACTGTCCTTTACCATTCTACTTCCAGATATGATAATGTCTCAAAATGATGGTTTCTGTTGTATTAACGTGATACAATCTGTGGGCAAAAACTTGCCTGTAGTCTGGTGGCGGGGACAAAGTCGTGAAGGCCAGTGGCAGGGTTCCAGGCTGGCTTCCCACACTGCCAGCGGAGGGTCGCACATTCACACAGCCACTGCAGGTGGTGGCAGCTGCATCAGGAAGGCTCAGGGTTCCAAAGGCTGGGAACCTGGTGGCAGGCCCAGGAGACACGTGGAGTACAGGAGTTTTCCAAAGCTTTTATTGTTCATGGTATGATGAATGGGTGTAGATGTTTCGTGCTCCCCCATAAAAGCCAGGGGAGACTGGCTTTTATAGGGAGGTGGAAGAGGGGAGGCAATAACTTAATTATCTATGCCCCGGACCTTTAGATATTTTAATCTCTAGAGGTGGAAACCTGTTAATCACACCCTCTACCTGTGCCCTATGTGACTAAAGGGTGCAGGTTGAATGGAGATTAGACCTTGTGTCAGGAGCTTGGGTTCTGGGGAAATGGCCAAACACCTGCAACCCAAGAACCAGGATACCCTTCTATGGCCCAACAACAATCTACAGTCATTTGAAAAGTAGTAACTTCATTTGAAAACATTCGTCCTTGACATTGCCTGTAGAAAAGCTTCTTGAGTGCTCCCTTGAGTACTGATTCTGGCAGAAGTCATCTCTGGGTATGGTCTGGCTTTTAGTGGTGCTTTTGGGTTGTTCCAGAAGTCAGGCCTCAGTATCTATGGATTTCAAAGCATTATGTAATATTCCTTAGTGGTATCAACCTCAGACTTTGCCTTCTAGTTTTCTGCTCAACAAAACATGAATGGATCCTAGCACCCAGCTCTGCATCCAATTTCCTTGTGAGTTCCCGTAATATTGAGTCCAAAAGTATACTCAGTTGTGTTTTAGAAAGAAGAGAACAGCCAGAGGTATGTTTAGTAGAGGTGCAGTATGTTACAGGGAAAATGGATGCTTCTGCAGGCCCACAATGAGGCACCCCTTTCCCCTGAGGTACCAGCCATCTGATGATTATAGTATAGAATTTAGTCTATTTAGGGCATAGGGAGGGGAGTTAAGTGGGTAAGAGAGACATGCAAAGTCAAAAAAATGGAGAGAGAGAGAGAGAGAGAGAGAGAGAGAGAGAGAGAGAGAGAGAGAGAGAGAAGGAAGATGAGGAGGAAGGGGGAAGAAGAGAAAGAGGAGGAGGAGGAAAAGAGAAGATGGCTATGAATACATGGAAAGAGAAAGAAAGAGGGCAACGGGGAAAGAAGAGACAGAGGGGGAAGAGTGTAAGAAATCAAGAGAGCAAGATAGTGAGGAGGGGGCAATCAGGTTCTTTTACAGTGAGTCGGATATGCCTGGGTTTTGCCAGGTAACAGTGGGGTTGATTTTAGAAGGAATGCTAACATTTCCCATTTTGGTTTAATGAAAAAAGAAAAAAAAATAGAAAGAGGTGATGGTGAAGCAGGAATGGAGTTGTCATGATCTTTACTTATTTCCTGTTGACTTTGGGGTGATGTGTTTCTGGAAAACCTAAGAAAATGGGTATGAGGATATTGCTCCAGGCTTAGGAGAGTTGGCTGTTTTCTTGCTATCAGGTCTGTTGAACCATCTTTGAATAGATAGGAAGGAACAGGTTCATTAGAAGCATCTGTGTCTGTGAAAGAAGATGGGAGCATCTGTGAGATGCTTCTCTGGAGCTGTGCTGGATGTAGTAAACTCCTGGATTTGACAAGATGCTGAAACACACACACACAACCACACATTACAGGTTAAGAATAAAGTTAGGTACATTAGGGAGAAAAAATTCTGAGGTATACATTTGAAACCCTTAGGTCTTGATGGTTGGCCTGAAGGAAGTCCAATCCCAGGGCACAAGAGAGGAATTCAACCCTCTTGAATAAGTAGCAGGTGGGAATTTAGGTTATTGATTGGCAGCTGTACTCATCTGGATGGAGTCTATTAGGTCCATGAGAGGCAGATCTGAGTGTGTTTCCTGTAGCTTACAAGTTTACAAAAGAGATAGATTTGTTAACAACATGAACAGTCTTTAAGATGAGCTTAGGGAAGACAAAAACATTTTATATAGCAGAAAAAGCAAAAAGGGCTTTTTCCTTCTGTCTAGGAGACTGAATACACATAAATTTAGCATAACAAGAAACAATTTAAGTTTTCATTTGAAAGACAAAAGAAACTCAAACCCATGAACTTGTAAATATTATTGGTGAACATAAAGATTAGCAAGAGAAACATCTTAAGTCCATATATAAGAGACAAGCAAAGGAAACATATTTGTAACTATGATACCTGATAGTGTAGATTTAGCATGAGAAACATTATAAGTCTATAGGTAAAAGGCAGCCAAAGGAAACTTAGGGTTTGAACTTCTGATTATACAAGTAGATCACAGAGTGGAATGTTTTATTAGGGTTATGTTAATTTATAAGAACTCCATTGGTTAGTGTTAGGACAATGGCATAGCAAGAAGAGGAAATATAAAGTGTTTAGTCACTGGAAACTGAGATTAGATAAGGAATAGAAGGTTACATCTGTGAAAGTTTACATTTGAAATTGTGTACCCTTTATCTTGAAGTCTGTGAGCAAGGCAAACTTGTCGGTCTTCGACAAAAATTTTGGCAGTCTTAACTACTTAACAAATAGATTAATGAGCTAAAATAGTGGTGGATTTCTTAGGCTAAGGTGCTGGGCCTCTTTTCTAGCTATCAAGCTACAGTTAGCTTAGTTGTCAATGTTGTCAGAAATCTTGGAAAAGTAAATTATAATCTAAAAATCATGTATTAACTAAAGTGACAGTTTGGTTTATAATCCACTACCAAAAAAGTTCCCAGGTCCCTGTAGTTATCCATGGCAACTCTGGCACAGTCACTGTGCCCATCAGGCCCAGAAGACATAAAAAGCTTTTTTTCTATGAAGTAGATACTTGTGAAAGAAATTATATACCTTGACTTAGGCAATATGAGTGAGATATTTAACTCTGTGTATCCTCTGTTTATCCATAATGTAGGTGAAGCCCTGGCAGTGGGCAAGATGATGGATAAGGCAGTGTTTCTCAGCAGTTATCATACCACAATCCAGGCAGAATCTTGTAGCTGTGCCCATATCTTCTCAGAGGTCTTGGGCTGGGGGCCAGGGTAGTAACTGTTAGGTTTCAGGAGTCTTTGCCTATCATAAGCTTAAACATATAATGTTACATTTTAGCTTAAACATATAATGTTACATTTAACAGATTTCTGAAAGGATTGAGAGCAGTATCTATTAAGCATATCTAAGGTAGACAATCTGCATTTGTTTAATTATTGTTTGAGAATGTATCTAGTAAATAAAGAGAGCACATAGTAAGTTAATGGCAGTAGCAAAAAGGCTGAACATATATTTAAGACAGTGGTCTTTAAACTTTTACTGTTTAGAAATCATTATTTGCCAAGACAAGATAGAATGAAAACCATTTTCTTTTTTTTCATTTTTTTATTTTTTATATTAGATATTTTATTTACACTTCAGATGCCATCCCCTTTCCCCATTCCCCCCTTAGAAAACCCCTATCCCATGCCCTCTTTTCCTTTTTGCATTTATACATTTTTTAAAAATAATGTTAATCATAGGCTTTATAAATTTGGAATTGTTCAATCAGAGGTGTAACCCACTGACCAACCTAGATATAACAACTAACTTTGACTGGTGGAGATACTTGAACCTCTGCCTCCCTGTCTCCCCCCTCTTTCTCTCTTTCATCACCTAGCTTCTCCTCTCCTTCTTCTTCTTCTCTTCTTACTCCTTTTCTTCCTCTCAGTACTCCTCCTACTTTAGCTCCTCCTACACATCATCCTTCCTGTTAAAATGAAACTTTTCTCTCAAAATACAATTAGAGCATAATTATGCCAATTTGTACCAGTGAGGTACAAGATAGTCCTAATACCTAGTCCATCCTTTTGTTGACTAACCAGCTCCTCTGTCATCTATCCTAACTAAAACATTTAGTTCTGAACCTGACTTTAGGATGAATGTCAGCTGACGACCATCCACTCAAATCTTTTCTCTTAAGGTAAATAGCTATAAGTTTTCAACCCCGTCAGAAATCCAGAATGACTGAGTTAACTATAATTGTGGGAAGCACAAAGCATAGCTTCTAAAACTTAGCCAATTTATAGAGACCTCTGAACACCTGGACACTCACTCTACTTCAAAACGTTGGAGCATCTGTTCTTCTGCCTTCTGGCCCAGGATCATCTGACAGACCTTAGTGCTGCAGAATTATTAAGGGCTGATTACTCTGTCTAGGCAGATATAATCAGTCGACTATTCTGCAAGTGTGTCATTTTCTGGACAGTAATTTGTCTGTAGAAGGAAAGTGGCAATTCTTGCCAAGTGGCTGTCTCACCACAACTGGAGTAACTCCAACGATGCTCAATTTCTTCTTAGAATTTAATATAGGAAGCTGTCAGGAGCAGACAGGTGTCTAATGAAAATGAACATTAATACTGAAATGTTTGTCATGTCAATTCTAAGGATTTCTGATGTTTTGAAAACCAACTATCCATGTAAGGTAATCTGAACTGTTGCCTGTTAACTCCACTCAGCTATTTCTAAATAAAACATAGAGAACACCCTTATAATAAACTCCAAGTCATGAATTTGCTATAGTCCCTTAACTCACAGGCTGACCATCTCAAATCAGTTAAAAAAAGTTAAAGAAGGACTGGGTCTAAGCCTTGTATTCCTAAATGTGTTATACGGGTACAATGCCTATGAGAGTAACAATATTCATCTCACTCTTATATCACTAAGAAGCTTATGCCAATGAAAACCTTAAAATTTGTAATCAAAGTAAATTGGTGCCATTTAAGAATTTATATCTTCATCTTGATATTAATTATACAGATTTCTACTAATAGGTTATGGCTATGCAATAAACCCTAGCTAATCCTCTCTATTCTGACAAAACCACTACTTTTCCCTAGAAAGACAGTCCAACATTTACCACCTTAGTCCCCATGCCCAGGGAATAGGGGCGCTGACTCTTCATTAGCTTCTTCAAGCTGATTCTGGGTGTTGAGATATTAGAAGAGGAGTGGGGGGAAGAGCAAATTGACAGTCCTCTGATGCTGTGTCTTCGCTGCCTCCAGATGGAATTTCCGGACCTCAGAGGTTTGAGCAGGTCTGCCCAGCTTGCTTGTTGAGTAGATACACCAAGGCTGATCATTCTGCAATATACAATTCTCAAAACAAATTTTAGTATCAAGATAGTTTTTTTTTTTAAAAAAAAAAAGGGCTGACATTTTATTAAGAATGTTGGTTCTAACCACTTTTCTGTTTTTTTCCCCGCTTTTATTGGATATAATATTTACATTTCAAATTTTATCCCCTGACTGAATTTCCCCCACCACCCAGGAACCCCTTATCTCATCCCCCCTTCTCCTGCTTCTATGAAGGTGTTTACCCACCTACCCTTAGCCCCCTCCCCTCCCTCAGATTCCCCCCCCCTCAGTGCTCAGCCTTCAGGGTACCAATGACCTTGTCTCCCACCTATGCCCAGCAAGGCCATCCTCCCCTACATATACAGTTGGAGTCATGTGTCTCTCCATATGTGCTCCTAGGCTGATGATTTAGACCCTGGAAAGCTCTGGTTGGTTGGTATTGTTGCTCTCCTCATGGGGCCACCAGCCCTTAGGGTTCCTTCAGTTTACTCTGTAACTCCTCCATTGGGAACCTTTGATCAGATTAATAGATAGCTGTATCTGTCTCTGGGTATGTCAGAATCTGGGGGTCCTCTAAGGAGACAGCCTTATCAGGTTGCTGTCAACTTTCGCATCCTGACATCCCTATCAGCGTCTATTTTTGGTGACTGCCCATGGAATGAATACCCAGATGGAATGGTCTCCCTACAACCCCCCCTTCAGATTCTGTCCCACACTTTGTGTCCATATTTGCTCCCTTGGATATTTAGTTACTCCTTCTAAGAAAGACCTAGGCATCCTCACTTGTTCTTTCTTCTTCATGAGCTTCATGTCGTCTGGTAGTTGAATCTTTGTTGTTTCAAATTTTTGGGCTATTCACTGCTTATCAGTGAGTAAATACCATGTGTGTTCTTTTGTGATTGAGTTACCTCACTCAAGATGATATTTTCTAGTTCCATCAATTTACCTAAGAATTTCTCGAATTCATTATTTTAATAGCTGAGCAATATTCCATTGTGTAAATGTACCACATTTTTTGTATCCATTCCTCTGTGGAAGGGCATCTGGGTTCTTTCCAGTTTCTGGCTATTATAAATAAGGCTGCTATGAACATAGTGGAGCATATGTCTTTGTTATTTGTTGGGGCATTTTCTGGGTATATGCCCAGGAGTGGTATAGCTGGGTCCTCAGTTAGTGCTATTTCCAATTTTCTGAGGAACTGCCAGACTGACTTCCAGAGTGGTTATACAGCTTGCAACCCCACCAACAATGAAGGAGTGTTTCTCTTTCTTCACATCCTCGCCAGCATCTACTATCACCTGAGTTTTTGATCTTAGCCATTCTGACTGGTGTCAGGTGGTATCTCAGTGTTGTTTTGATTTGCATTTCCCTGATGACTAAGGATGTGGAGCATGTCTTAAGGTGCTTCTTGGCCATTCGAGTTTCCTCAGTTGAGAATTCTTTGTTTAGCTCTGTACCCCATTTTTAATGGGGTTATTTTGTTGTTTGGCATCTAATTTCTTGAGTTCTTCGTATATATTCGATATTAGTCCTCTATCGGTTGTAGGATTGGTAATGATCTTTTCTCAATCTGTTGGTTGCCGTTTTGTCTTGTTGACAGTGTCCTTTGCCTTACAGAAGCTTTGCAATTTGATGAGATCCCATTTGTCGATTCTTGATCTTAGAGCATAAGCCATTGGTGTTCTGTTCAGGAACTTTTCCCCTGTGCCTAGGTATTCGAGGGTCTTCCCCAACTTCTCTTCTATTACTTTCAGTGTATCATCTGGCTTTATGTGAAGGTCGTTTATCCACTTGGAGTTGAGCTTTGTACAAGGGGATAAGAATGGATTAATTTGCATTCTTCTACATGTTGACCTCCAGTTGAGCCAGCACCACTTGTTGAAAATGCTGTCCTTTTTCCACTGGATGGATGTAGCTCCCTTGTCAAAGATCAAGTGGCCGTGGGTGTGTGAGTTCATTTTTGGGTCTTCAGTTCTATTCCATTGATCACCCTGTCTGTCTCTGTACCAATACCATGCAGTTTTTTTTATCACTACTGCTCTGTAGTACAGGTTGAAGTCTGGAATGGTGATTCCCCCAGAGGTTCTTTTATTGTTGAGAATAGTTCTCGCTATCCTAGGTTTTTTGTTATTAGAAATGAATTTGTAAATTGCTCTTTCTATCTCTATGAAGAATTGATTTGGAATTTTGATGGGTATTGCATTGAATCTGTAGGTTGCTTTTGGCAGGATACCAATTTTTACTAAGTTAATCCTGCCAATCCAGGAACATGGGAGATCTTTCCATCTTCTGAGATCTTCTTCAATTTCTTTCTTCAGAGACTTGAAGTTCTTGTCATACAGATCATTCACTTGCTTGGTTAGATTCACTCCAAGATATTTTATTTTATTTGTGGCTATTGTGAAGGGTGTCATTTCCATAATTTCTTTCTCAGCCTGTTTATCCTTTGAATAGAGAAAGGCTACTGATTTGTTTCAGTGTATTTTATATCCAGCCACATTGCTAAAGTTGTTTATCAGGTTTAGCAGTTCTCTGGTGGAAGTTTTAGGTTCACTTAAGTATACTATCATATCATCTGCAAATAGTGAAATTTTGACTTCTTCCTTTCCTATCTGTATCCCTTTGACTTCCTTTTGTTGTCTAATTGCTCTAGCTAAGACTTCCAGTACTATATTGAATAGGTAAGGTGAGAGTGGGCAGCCTTGTCTAGTCTCTGATCTTAGTGGGATTGCTTCAAGTTTCTCTCCATTTAGTTTGATGTTGGCTACTGGCTTGCTGTATATTGCTTTTACTATGTTTAGATATGGGCCTTGAATTCCTGATCTTTCCAAGACTTTTAACATGAATGTATGTTGAATTTTGTCAAATGCTTTCTCAGCATCTAGTGAGATGACCATGTGGTTTTTTTCTTTGAGTTTATGTAGTGGATTACATTGATGGATTTCTGAATATTGAACCATCCCTGCATTACTGGGATAAAGCCTACTTGATTTTGTTGGATAATTGTTTTGATGTGTTGTTGGATTC
The DNA here is from genome assembly GCF_011762505.2 of Arvicanthis niloticus. Lineage (NCBI taxonomy): Eukaryota > Metazoa > Chordata > Mammalia > Rodentia > Muridae > Arvicanthis > Arvicanthis niloticus. The sequence goes on from NC_047679.1 coordinate 17,842,144, forward strand.
TTTTTGTGAGAATTTTATTGAGTATTTTTGCATCAATATTCATAAGAGAGATTGGTTTGTAGTTCTCTTTCCTTGTTGGGTCTTTCTGTGGTTTAGGTATGAGTGTAATGGTAGCTTCATAGAACGAATTGGGTAGTGTTCCTTCTGTTTCTATTCGATGGAATAGCTTGAAGAGTATTGGTATTAGGTCTTCCTTGAAGGTCTGAAAGAATTCTGCACTGAAACCAGCTGGCCCCAGACATTTTTTGGTGGGAAGATTTTTAATGACTGTGTCTATTTCTTTAGGCGTTATGCGACTGTTTAGATGGTTTATCTGCTCCTCATTTAACTTTGGTACCTGGTATCTATCTAGAAAATTATCCATTTCCTCCAGATTTTCCAATTTTGTTGAATATAGGCCTTTGTAGTAGGATCTGATGATTTTTTTAATTTCCTCTGTTTCTGTTGTTATGTCTCCCTTTTCAGTTCTGATTTTATTAATTTGAATGCTGTCTCTGCGCCCTTTGGTTAGTCTGGGTAAGGGTTTGTCTATTTTGTTGATTTTCTCAAAGAACCAGCTCCTGGTTTTGTTGATATTTTGTATAGTTCTTTTTGTTTCAACTTGGTTGATTTCAACCCTGAGTTTGTTTATTTCCTGCCGTCTACTCCTCTTGGGTATACTAGCTTCTTTTTGTTCCAATGCTTTCAGGTTTGCTGTCATGTTGTTAATGTATGCTCTTTCCACTTTCTTTTTGTGAGCATTTAGAGCTATGATTTTTCCTCTTAGTACTGCTTTCAATGAGTCCCACAGGTTTTGATATGATGTGTCCTCATTTTCATTTAAATCTAAAAAGTCTTTAATTTCTTTCTTTATTTCTTCCTTGACCAAGTTATTATTGAGTAGAGCATTGTTCAGTTGCCAAGTGTATGTGGGCTTTCTGTTGTTTTTGTCCATGTCAAAGACAAATCTTAGTCCATTGTGGTCTGATAAGGTACTAGGAATTATTTCAATCTTTTTGTATCTGTTGAGGCCTGTTTTGTGACCAATTATATGGTCTATTTTGGAGAAGGTACCATGAGGTGCTGAGAAGAAGGTATATTCTTTTTTTTTTAGGATGAAATGTTCTATAGATGTCAGTTAAGTCCAATTGGTTCATAACTTCTGTTAGTTTCATTGTGTCTTGGTTTAGTTTCTGTTTCCATGATCTGTCCATAGCTGAGTGTGGGGTGTTGAAATCTCCCACTATTATTGTGTAGGGTGCAATGTTTGCTTTTAGTTTTAGTAAAGTTTGTCTTATGTATGTGGGTGCCCTTACATTTGGGGCATAGATGTTGTGAATTGCCAGTTCTTCTTTGTACATTTTTCCTTTGATGAATATGAAGTGTCCTTCTTTATCTTTTTTGATCACTTCTGGTTGAAAACTGATTTTATTTGATATTAGAATCCCTACTCCAGCTTGTTTCTTGGGACCATTTGCTTGGAAGATTGTTTTCCAACCTTTTACTCTGAGGTAGTGTCTGTCTTTTCCACAGAGGTGCATTTCCTGAATGCAGCAAAATGTTGGCTCCTGTTTACGTATCCAGTCTGATAGTCTATGTCTTTTTACTGGAGAATTGAGTCCATTGATATTAAGAGACATTAAGGAAAAATGAGTGTTGTTTCCTGTTATTTTTGTTATTGGCAGTGGAGATATGTTTGTGTAGCTACCTTCTTTTATGGTTTTTGGAAGATTCCTTTTCTGCTTTTTCTAGGTTGTAGTTTCCCTCCTTGTGATGGAGTTTTCCACCAATTATCCTTTGAAGTGCTGGGTTTGTGTTGAGATAATGTGTAAATTTGGATTTGTCATGGAATATTTTGGTTTCTCCATCAATAATGATTGACAGTTTTGCTGGGTATAGTAGTCTGGGCTGGCATTTATGTTCTTTTAGGGCCTGTATGATATTGGTCCAGGATCTTCTGGCTTTTATGGTCTCTGGTGAGAAGTCTGGTGTAACTCTTATAGGTCTGCCTTTATATGTTACTTTGCCTTTTTCCCTTACTGCTTTTAGTATTTTTTCTTTGTTTTGTACATTTAATGTTTTGACTATTATGTGGCAGGAAGTATTTCTTTTCTGGTCTAAACTATTTGGAGTTCTGTAGGCTTCTTGTATATTTATGGACATCTCTTTCTTTAGGTTAGGGAAATTTTCCTCTATAATTTTGTTGAGGATATTTACTGGTCCTTTAAGTTGGGAGTCTTCCCCCTCATCTATACCTATTATCCTTAGGTTTGGCCTTCTCATTGTGTCTTGGATTTCTTGTATATTTTGGGTTAGTAGCTTTTTGTATTTTGCATTTTCTTTGACAGTTGTGTCAATGTTTTCCATGGTATCTTCTGCACATGAGATTCTCTCTTCCATCTCTTGTATTCTGTTGGTAATACTTCTGTCTATGACTCCTGATCATTGTTTTAAGTTTTCTATCTCCAGGGTATTCTCCCTTTGTGATTTCTTTATTGTTTCTACTTTCATTTTTAGATCCTGCATGGTTTTTTTCAATTCCTTCTCCTGTTTGGTTGCATTTTCTTGCAATTCCTTAAGGGATTTTTGTGTTTCCTCTTTAAGGGTTTCTATCTGTTCTTTGAGAGTGTTATTTATGTCTTTCTTAAAGTCCTCTATCATCATCATGAGAAGTGATTTTAATTCTGAATCCTGCTTTTCTGGTGTGATGGGGTGTTCAGGGCTTGCTATGATATGGGAACTGGGTTCTGATGATGCCATGTAACTTTGGTTTCTGTTGTTTACGTTCTTGCGCCTGCCTTTTGCCATCTGGTTAAATCTAGTGCTACCTGTACTTCTGTCTCTGATTGAAGCCTGCCTTTCCAGTTGTCTCACTTGTGTTTGGTCTTCTAGGGGTCCAGATGTCTCTGTGACTTTTTCCAGCTGCACTAATTACAGTGGTATCTCTAGGATGCCTCAGGATATGGTGCCTCCAAGGTGGCAGTCCAGCTAGGTGCCTGCTGTTCTGGGTGCAGTGTCTCCTCTTGGATATCTCAGGATATGTTGTCTGAAGCTCTGAGTTCAGTTGTTCCTCTGTGGCTCTGGGTTGAGTGGACCTTCCAGTATGTCTCAGGTGGAATCTGGGGTCCACACAACAGCAGACCTGGCAGAGGTCTGGTCCAGGCCTCAGACCCAGGAGATGGGCAGAAGAGGGGTGCTAGCCAGCAGAGGCGGGGGGGGGGTTATCTGCTGGAATCTGAGCACTCAGGGCACCCAGCTATGAGCTCAGGGCAGTATGTTGGTTTTCCTACCTAAAGCTGGCTGTGGGATCCTTGGAGCCCCCAGAATGTCTCAGGCGGGATCCGGGGTGCACTCACCAGCAGGCTGGGCAGAGGTCTGGTCCAGGCCTCAGACCAGAAAAGGGGTGAGTGGCAGAAGGGGAGTGCTAGCGCTGGCTGTGGGATCTGTGGAGCCCCCAGAATGTCTCTGGCAGGATCCGGGGTGCACTCATCAGCAGGCCAGGCAGAGGTCTAGAAAACCATTTTCTAATTGACAGGATGTACTCCTACTGTGATGTCGCCAATATGTGGAGACATACAGAACAGTCCTTGTCTCTTGCTGGTGCTTTCTCCTATAGCTTTTTTTCCAGTGCCATTGTCACTGTGCCAGGATAGTTCTTATCACACTGAACCTGCATGATCTCTTTTAATTCCTGAAGAACAACCTATACATACCACCCCACAAGTAAAGCCCAACTGTAGATGCAAATTTCTCTCAACCTCTTCACAAGAATAGATATTCTCACTAATTTCTCCTGTCCACACTAGGCACACAACATCAGGCCTATGTTCTATCATGCAACTTCTGCATCTGTATTTTTCAGTAGTTTATCCAGCTCCCGGCATCCTTTGCCATGTCTACTCACCCAATCACTGTGTCCTTGCATGTACCTGCTTTAGACAACGAGGTCTGCATACCTTTCACTTCCAGTGTGTCCTGCACACTCTTACATGCTTTTCTCCTGACACCAAACTCTGTACCCAAATTCCTAGTAAATTCACCCAGTAGTGAGTCCACAATTATAGCCTCCATTTGTTTAGGTGTAGCTAAGTATGTGAAGACTACATATGGGAGTTCTTTTGGGGCATGTCTAAATATATCATTCCAATGCCATCTCTAATTCTGAGGCTTCCCCCTTGTCACCCATCACCTGTACCTGGCTTCCCTCTTTAGTTCTCCAAATTGAAGCTAAATTTTTCTGTGTGCACACTCCCAGACTATGCTTCCATAGATATATTTTCCTTGACGTGCAGTTGTGACACAGACTCCCTGGACTTAAGATTCTCAATTACTTGCCAGAATCTTACATTAATTATTTCTCAGATTCACTATCATTTAGACTATGCTATGACAATCTTCTGCCAGGTGTTATAGTGCCTCACCATGATGGTTTCTCTTATATTAACATAAAAAAATTAGAGTCATGTAAGAAGAAGGAATTTCTATTGAGAACATTGCTCCATTAAATTGTCTGTAGTAAAGTCGGTTGAGATCTCAGTTGAGTAATCATTCTGAGGGTTGTGTAGAGTACTCTCTGTGTGTAGCAAAGCTTTGAAAGTTACTTCTCTGTTGTACAAGATGGCAATCTTGAACTCCTATGAAGAAAAGAGTTATGTGCAATTTCTTAGTTATATCTGTTTTTCCCTTGCTTCTGTGTTTCTTTCTTGAACTGAATTTTGGTCCCACACAGATGGACAATGAAGATCCTTCCTTCCTTACTTACTGTGGTAAGTCTTTCCAGAATTTAGCTTTAGTGTTATTTTCACAATGTTTTGAGAAACACAATTCAGTCATTTTTCATTGTTGTTTAACTGTCATGAAGCAGCCTTTCCAATGCAAACTTCACTATACTAGGATATTTCTGGTCACACGGGTCTTACACTAGTTCTGTTGCATTTCTGGTGAAACATGATTCCCATTATACTACCACAATTGAAGTCCTAACTCTAGATTTCTCTCAACATCTTAGTGAATACCTTCCCGGAAACTCTCCTGTCAACACCTTGCCCACAATGCCAGGCATGTGTCCAATCATGCAGCCTCTGCATGTAACTTTCTCTCAGACTCTTTGCCAGCATAATATCCCTGTGATCCTACATCAATTTTTCACCAGATTCAGTTCCATGTCTTTTTTCCACATTCTTCTGCCAGGTGTGATAGTGCATCAACATGATGGTTTGTGATCTGACATAATCTGCTATCATCTGAGAAGAAGGAACCTCATGTGAGAACATTACTTCATAAAATGGCTTGTAGAATAGCCTGTTCAAAGTTCTTTTCAGTAATGATTGTTATTGTAATGTGGTGTGTTCTGTGGGTGCTTCCATGTTATAGAGGTGGTTCTTGGTTGGTAAAGAATGCAAGCCAAGATACCAATGGACTGTCATGCATTATGGAGTACTTCTTATTGGTATATGCTTCTGTTCTTGCATCTAGGGCTCTTGTTACTTTCTCATTGTGTTCTTCCAGAGGTGGACATTAAAGATCCTGCTCTTCTTATTATGATAAATTACCCTAGAATTAAGCCCAACTGAGAAGTTCCAAATATATGGAGACATACAATTCAACTTTATCCCTTGTTGGTGAGCTCTCAAGAAGCTGCTTTTCTTGGGCCAACTTCATTGTGCCACAATATCTCTGGTCACACAGATCTTTCACTATCTCTGTTGCATCCCCAGAGAAACAAGATAACATTTGTACTCCCAAACTCAAAGGACAATCACTGGATCCATATTTATCTCAAAATCTTAGTGAATTGCTTCCCCGAAACTCTCCTGTCAACATCATGGACACAGCCCCAGGCATGTGTCCTATCATGCAACCTCTGTATATAACATTTTCAATTGTTTCTGTAGCCTGCAGCTTTTTTGTTATGTCTACACTCCAGGCCTGTTTCCAATGGACACAGTCTATTCCAGTTTTGTATGAAAAGATCTTTAGACTTTCCATTTAGGGAAGGTTCTTGATCAACATAACATGCTTCTCTCCAGTCACTCAGCTATGCACATATTTTTTGGTTAATTTCCCCTAGCAGTGATTTCACATGTATAGTCACAATAATAATCGGCCCATCTAAGTATGTCCAGATTTCACAGGGGTATCCTTTGTGGGCAAGACTGAACCTCTTGTTCCATTTGCTTTTTCTATTTCCAGTCCTCTCCTAGGTCAGAAAGCACCAGCACTGGTCTTCTATGTATAGTATTTCCCAAATCAAGCCCAATTCTGCTGTGTCCATAATCCCAAACCATATTTCTCTTCACCCATTTGCTGAATGTCTAGTTCTGACAGATTCTTGTCTCTAAGCCTTTCAGACTGTTTCTTAGAATTCTATTAATCCTGTAATATTGCATCATTTTTTCATCAAAATAAGTACCATTTGGACCATGCTGCCACATTCTTCTGCCTGGAGTGTTAGAGGCTTACCATGATGGTTTGTGTTATACTAAGGTGACACAATCTAGATTCATCTGAGAAGAAGGAACCCCAATTGAGTACATTCCTCCATGAAATGGTCTGTAGAAAAGCCTGTTTAGAGCTCTGTTTAGATATGATTCTTATGGTAGTGTGCAATCATCTGTGGATGTTGCCATGCTTTCAGAGGTGGTTCAGGGTTGTTCAAGAAGGCAAGCTGAAAGACCAATGGAGTCCAAAGCATTATGCAGTACTCCTTAATGGTAACTACTTCTACTCTGGCCTCTAGATTTCTTGCATGATTGCTGACCTGTGTTCCCTTCATAGATGGATACTCAAGCTAATTTCCTGCTACTATGGTATGCTATTCCAGAATGAAGCCTAACTGTGATGTTCCCAATGTGTGTAAACATACAATTGAGTCACTGTCCCTTGTTGGTAAGCTCCCCAGGAGATTATTTTCTAAGGCAACTTTACTCTGTCAGGATAGTTCTGGTCACACAGACCCTGCACTATTTCTGTTGCTATCCTGGAAAACTAAGATATCTCTTATATTCCCAAATTGTAAGTACTAACTGTGTATGAAGATTTCTCTTAACACCTTTGCCCGAACAGCTTCCACGGAATAGTCCTGTCCATACCCTCCACACAACCCGAGGCATTTGTCCTACCTATCATGCAGCTTCTTCATCTAACTTTCTCAATTATTTATCTAGCCTCCAGCTTCCTTTGTCATCTGTGCACTGCCATTCCTGTTTCTTAAGGACAGGTCACATATCAGGTTTGCAGGAAGAGTTCTACAGAAGTTGTTTCCCAGTTTCCTGCTCACCATATCATTGTATTCACTGCCATATCAACAATGCTGCCACTTTCTTCTCTTAGGTGTGATAGGGCATCACCATAATTCTTTGTTTTGTGTCACCGTGACAAGATCTTGACTAATCTGAGAACCAAAATCCTCAGTTTAGAATGTTCCTCCATGAAATGATCTGTAGAACATCCTGTTGAGAGTCCCCTTATATAATGATTCTGACAGTAATATAGAGCACTCGTTGGTTGCTGTCAAGCATTGTGTGGTGTTTATCAGTTTTACAACAGAGGAAGCAGAAGTATCAGTATAATGCAAAGCATTAAGTAGTATTTCTTAATGGTATCTCTTTCAGTTCTTGCCTCTATGTTTCATCCTTTATTCCTGACCTGTGCTCAGTCAGTGTTGGGCAGTGAAGCTCCTGATCTGCTTACTATGGTGAGTTTTCCCAGAATTAAGCCCAACTGTGTTGTTCTTTATATGAGACAACAATCAGACCAGCCATTGTCTCTTGCTGGTGAGATCTCTAGAAGCTCCCCTTGCAGTGTCATTGTCACTGTGTCAGGATAGTACTGGTCACACAGATCCTTCACTATCTCTGTTGAGTTCATGGGTAACCAGAATACTCTTTCTACACCCACAGAATAAGGCCCAACTGTGGATGTACATTTTCCCAACATTTTTGTCAAAATAGCTTCACCAAATCTCTCCTTATCATACCAAGTACATAATCCCAGATCTTGCAGCTTCTTCATCTAACATTTTCAATTATTTTTTTATACCCTAACTTCCTTTGCTATCTCTATACTCCTGGTCCTTTTCCTGATGAACAGAGTGTTCATCAGTACAATGGTCCTTACAATTCTCTGTAGAGTGGTCCCATCACCCTGCCAGGGTTACCTGCATGCATTCATCCTTGCACACAATTTGATGATGTTCTGTTGTCTTAGAAATTTCACAACCTGCTTTTAATGAGGGTTCTTAAATGATTTAACCTCACTTCTAGCTCACCAACCATCAGAAGTAGTGTAACAGAAATGTTATTTGGATTAGATGGGATTGAACCTGTTCAGGAATATTTCTTAGGAGCAATCTATTATGCATTGTCAGGATATATGCCAGTACTCTAGTTAGTAGTGTCAGGATAGCAAACACAAATCTGCATGACACAGTAGAAAATTCCAGGCCTCAACCAAATTGGGATATGTCATCAGAAAAAAAACAGGACCAGCAAAGATGCCAGAAGTTGTCTGCCTTGCTTATCTCAATAAAGTGAAGATCATTGAAAAGGAAGATGTAAGACTAATGGAATATTGTAAAGTATGCAGACCCCCATCACTGTCAGTTGAGTAGTGTTTATACACTTTCCAATCATCACATGTCCTCCCACAGGTCTTTCCTCAGCAAAATGCCAGGTGGTTCTGTCTTAGTAAAACTCCATGTGAGTCTGTATCAGCTGAAACCACTCTGCCAAATGGATGATGTATGTGGAAGAAGTCTGCTGAACACTAGATGTTTTTTGTTGTGTTTCTTTGTATAAAATCAGGACAAAATATAACCATTAAGGAATGACAAGGCAAACTAATACCATACAGCACAGTTCCCTGTCTTTGGGGTACTTCATAACACCATGTATTATTTTACATTTGTGCTTCAGCAAAAAATCCTTTCACCTGTGTTTCCTTCAATAAAAGGTTCATCCATGAGGCTACTTTAGGAAAACATCCTTTCTTGTGCTCCAACAAAGCATCACTTGACATAAATGACATTTCATAGATCCCAGAATTTTCCACTTCATATCCATTTATGTTTAAGAGGTTTCCTTTTTCTCTAAAATTAACAAAATATACACAATAGAAATAACCATAAGAAGCATCACATTTTAAATAAATGGCTTAAGTATGATATAGTTAAAAACAGTCTAACACACCAAACTTAATATATAATAATTAAGCAAAAACCATAAATTTCTATAAATAAAAACAGTCAAATTTAATTTCTATCAATATACTATAATTAAACTAAAACTAATTTACATTAATATACAATAATTCAAACAAAATAACTTTAAATTTTTATCAATAAATAATAATGAAACAAAAATGTTACATTTCTTTTAATATATAGTAATTTAACCAAACCTTAAATTTCTACTGATATACAATTAAAATCATAGAAAACAATTTTAACTTTCTGTCAATATAAAATTAATAAACAAACTTAAATTTCTATCAATATAAAATAATGAAAATAATCCTTAAATTTCTATTAATATCCAATTATTCAAACAAAATAACTTCAAATTTCTATAAATACAGAATAATTAAACAAATTGTAAAGTTACACTTAATGTACAATAATTAAACAAAAACTTTAAATTTCTATTAATATACAATAATTGAAAAAATAACTTTACATTCCTATCAATATACAATCATTAGACAAAAACTTTTAATGCAGTAACTCAAACAAAATGACTTTGAATTTCTATTAATATACAAAAGTTAAACAGAAACCTTAAATTTCTATGGACATCCAATAATTCAAACAAAATTATTTATATACGTATTTATCTAAAATAATTAGAAAAAAACCTTTAAATATTATTAATATAAAATAATGAAAGAAAACTTTAAATTTCTATTAAAACATAATAATTTAACAAAGAACTTAAATTTCTATGAATATGCAAAATTTCAAACACTATGATAATACATTTCTATTAATATACAATAATGAAACAAAACACGCTTAAATTTTTATCAGTATACATTATTTAATCAAAAACTTAAAATTTTTTAATAAACAATAATAAAATTAAATATCAATTAATATACAATAATTCCATTAAAGTGACTTTGAATTTCTATCAATATAATTAACTCAACCAAATCCTAACCTTTATATTAATATTCAGTAATTAAACAAAAGCTTTAAATTTCTACTAATATAAATTATTCAAAAAGAAGAATTTTAAATTTTATTAATATACAATAATCAAACAAAACCCTTAAATTTCTATTAATGTACAATAATTTAAAAACAATTTAAATTTCTATCAATGTTTAATAATTAAACAAAATCTAAATCTCTTTAATGTGCAATTATTCAATTAAAATGACTTTAAATTTCTATTAAGGTTCAGTAATTAAACAAAAACCTAAAATTAAAAATAATACACAATAATTTCTGCTAATATGCAATAATTAAACAAAAATCTTAAAATTCTATTAATATACAATATCTCATGCAAAATGAATTCAAATTTTTATCAATATAAAATAAATAAAATAATTAAACAACCTCAAATTTCAAATATACAATAATTAAGCAAAACAACCTTCTATCCTGTAAAATAACCATAATAAATCAAGTAACCAAAATCACTCATCCAAACTTAAGTGTTTGGGATGATTGTTTCTTATATATATTTGCTTCCTGCTGAATTGGAGTGAAAAATACCTGTTTGGGGGCCAAAAGGAAAATTTATAGTCTGGAAAAAGCTGGCTGTAGCATTTATTGCCCAATCTCTGTTGTTTATTTAGTTTCTGAATTGTCTGTTCATTCTATGTTTTGTCCAGTCACTGTGAATACTCTCTTTCTCAGTACTTGATCATTAGAGCTAGCCCAATTGAAGTTGCATGCAATCTTTGAAAAAATAAATAACCAAGACAGTCTGTGAATGACCTGGGATATTTGCTTTGTGAAGACATTCATATCTCAGCTGACAAAAGGGTTCCAAGGTCAAACCTAATCTTCATATGTTTTCTTGGTAAACATATTTTTTCATTCCCTCAAGATGCATAAGCATAGCCATGTCACCCCTTAAGAATATGGCAGGTTTCCAGTCTAATGTCAACAAATTTTAAAGTATATTGATTGGCTTACTTTCTCAGATTTTTCAATTATTCAATGTCTCCAAGCTGCTATTGTTCCTTTTTTCTCCAAATTAAGAAAATCGAGAGTTAACAAAGCAATCTTTTGTATGTCCCATAGGAATGTTATTCTTCGTTATGATTGATAAGCATATCTTTTAAGTTATTGCTTATCCTGTGGGATTTTGTGGTATACCAGTAATATGATTTATTTAATAATAGGGAAAGAATTGCTTCATCTTAGTTGGTTCGTATGTGGGAGCTTGATAAATTTTAATTTGTGAAGGTTTCCCCTTAATTGTCATTATTTCCAATAAATGTATAATTATATAATCAGCTTTTTTAGAATTTAAAATACTTTCTTACTAACCCTGAGTAAGGGTCTATATTATAGTTCATATACCTTTGTTTTCCAAATTCTGGGAGACCAATAGAATATTGAAAAGCTAGCTTGCAGGCCAGGGTCACTGTCATTTGGGTCATATTTATACTACATCCAAAAAACACATATTCTCCCAAGGGTCTTTCCACAGCGAAACACCATGTGATTCTATATTAACAAATATGCAATATGAGTCTATATCAGCTCAAATACCCCAGTAATAAGTCCACAAGTATAGGAAAAATTGGTCAAGTTTCAGAAACTATGTGCAGATTATACATGGGTGTCATTTGCAGGCAAGCTTGAACCTTGAACTACAGTGCCATTTCCTATTTGCAGGCCTCCTACAGGTCACATTGCACCTACACTAGCCTTTCCTCTTTAGTATTCCCAAATACAAGCCCAATTCTGCCATGTGTACACCACTGGACCATGGATCTCTAGACTTATTTGCTGGACTACCAGTTCTCACACAGATTGCTTAGCTTGGAGACTCCCAGGATATTTGTCTGGATTGTATTAACCTTGTAACTTTTATTCATTTTTATCAGATTCATTACCATGTGTGACATATTGCCACATTCTTCTCCCAGGAGTGATTGAATCTCACCAAGATGGCTTGTGATGTATTAATTTGACACAATCTGGGCCATCTGAGAAGTAACCTCAATTGAGAACATTCCACCATAAAATGGTATACAAAAAAGAATGTTGAGAACTAACTGGAGTAGTGAGTCTTATGGTAGTCTGAAGACCACTTTGGGTGTTCCCAAGATTTTGAAGGTGGTTCTGTGTTGTAGAAGAAGGCACACCAAGGTACCTATTGAGGCCAAAGCATTATGGAGCATTCCTTAGTGGTATTTGCTTCTGTTCTTGTCTCTAGGGTTCTTACTTGATCCCTGACATGTTCTCACAGTGATGTACAATGTAGTACCTTTCCTACTTTCTATGGTATGATTTCCCAGAACTGAGCTCAGTTGTGTTCTTCAATTGGTGGAGACATAGAACTCAGCCATTTTCTGATTTTGATGAGCTCTCCAGAAGGTTCCCTTCCATTAGCATGTTCACTGTGCCAGGATACTTCTAGTCACACAGTTCATGCACCATCTCTTGAATTCTGGGAGATCTAAGGTAACCATTCCACTCACACACCATAAGGCCTAACAGTAGATGCACATGTTAATAACAATCTTTGTCTGGATAGTTTCCCTGAATCTCTCCTGTCTAAACCATGAACACAACACTAGGCATATACCATAACATGTACCTTCTGCATCTAACTTTTAAAATTGGTTTTCAAGTCCCTGGCTCCTTTGCAATCTCTATATTCTCATTCCTGTTTCTGATGGTCAAATTTCATATCCAGTATGCATGATTAGATCTACAAAATGTTGCCTTCAAGTGTCCTCCTAACCCTTTCATGCTTTCTTCTACACATCCCTCCTTTAACCTAATTTCCTGGTGAGTTTGACAACTATTGAGTCTACAACAATAATCATTATTGGTGGAAGCCTATCTATATATCTCCAGATTACACATGGGTGTCTTTTATACACAAGTCTGAACCTTGCCATTCAGTACAATCTCCTAATCATAGCCCTCCCTAGGTCACAAAACACTGCACTGGGATTCCCTGTTTATTTTTCCAAATAAAATCCCATTGCTCGTGTGTGCACATTCTTAGAAGTTGCTTTTCCAGACACATCTGCTGCAATTCCAGTTCTGACATAGATCATGCCAAGTTAGTTCTGGTCAAACAGATGCTGCACAATACTTATTGAATTCCTGGAGAATCAAAACACCCTTCTCATCCCCACAAGTAAAGGCTTATTTGTGTATAAAAATGTATTTCAACATCTTGCATGAATAGCTTCCCCAAATCTTTCCTGTCCATTTAATCCCAGGCTTATGTCTTATAAATATGTTGCATCTAACTACTTTATTGGGTCCTTTAGTCACTAGCTTCCTCTGCTAGTTTACATTTTTCATCCTGTTTTTGCTGTACAATGCATGTACTAATTTTCCATGATGAGATCTACTGGCCTTTGCTAATCAGTGGTTTCCTCATTCTTTTATGCTTGGTTCCAAGTACCCAACCTTGTACCCAATTTCCAAGTCAGTTCTCCAAGTAGTGAATCCACAGATGTAGTCTCAGTGGGAGGATTCCTAGCTAAATATGAGCAGAAATCTTATGAGTTTACTTTGTGGATAAAGCTGTAACTGGCCTTCCATTGCCATCACCTATAGCCAGGCCTCCACCTGCCTTGGAGCAGATGCACTGGATTCCCTTTTTGTCACTGACTAAATCAAGCTCAATTCTGCTGTGTATACTCTCTAAACATGTATGTGATTTATCTGGTTGTCACCATAATCTTTTTTGACAGTGTAGTCACTTTTCTGTCTAATTCCTAACGCCTGTCACAAAAGAGCCACACTGGATTTCCTTGAGGATTTCTCCAATGACCATGCCTGACAGTTATAATTTTATACTCTAAAGTCTAGCTCTATTTTCACAGGCATTGGACTTGACCATTGAGCTCCATTGATTCAGGACTTGGACATGATTCAGGACAACCACTGCATGGTTGTCTGTTGGGAGCTGACGTTTAGCAGAAAGCAACTAGAAAGCAGCTATCCACATGCTATCCACACCATACATGCCTGCAATGCGCACGTGGTATCTATACCTGCAAGGCACACTGTGCATGTGCTATCCATGCCTGTAAGGCTTACATCATATCCATACGCCTACAAGGCACGTGGCAAAAGTGTATAAATACCCCAGATTTCCCTTCAATAAATGAGACTTGATTAGAAACTCTGTCTTATCTCCATTCTGTGTGTCTCTTCCCTTTATCCCCACTCTCTCTCTCTCTAGACCCTGACCCGGAGGCCAAGCCAGGCAGCAACATTTTTGTTATAGTAACTATTCAGGCATTGTTAAGTCTTTTGTCTCTAGCCAGGCAGAGCGGAGCAGGCCACAACAGTTGTCTATTGTCAAGTAGCCCAAAGAAGTACTACAAGAACTACAATTGTTGGGCTCGAGTATGCCTGGGTGTGGATCCTGTGGATTGAATTACGGATCCCATGTCTGCCACCACCAAGGGACTAGGGCCATGGCTCACAGAGGCAGAGGCACAGGAATTTGACTGTGTTCACTACATGGAGGCATCGGGCAAATGTTGGGCTGTGAGAAGCCATGGGATTCTGCTCTGGCGGTTGAGGGATCATAGTCTGCAGTCCTGTGGGGGCCGGAGCACTTGAGTTAGCAGTCCCCAGGCCAGGAGGCAGCTGGGAACCAACTGTTTCTCAGGCCCTTGGGCTCTCAGGTGCTGCTGAGAGGCCGTGGAATGGTCAAGACTGGGGAAGTGTATGGGCTGTATTGGTCTGCAGCTAAAAGAAGATGGGGAGAAGCTTTGGCTGTGCCCAGTGGAGATGAGGCTCTTGGTTTGGGCAACTCACTTGGCTGGGTCTCCATGGCTGGAACATAAAGAAGCCGTTGGCTGGAGATTAGATGAGAGCTCTGTAGTTGAAGACCTTCTTCAAAGTGCCCCATAGCAGACCCCCCAAAAAGAGAAATAGGCTATGGTCTTAAGATATTTATTGGCAAGGTTGGAAAATGGATAAAGCTATACCCCCAGTTACCTCAGGGTGATCATGAGGTTAAATACCTTTTGCAAGGAGGAGGGTCTGGGAAGGAATGCTTAATTGGCTATGCTCTCTGGCCTTTAGTTATCCCATTAATATGAAAATCTATCTTGAGGTCCTGTGCCCTGTAGTCATGCTCTGTACCTGTGGACAGGCTAGTAGGGGCCTTGTACTACATGACTGATGACCACAGACCTCTTTGTGGGGGTAGTAGCTATGTGAAAGAAGCCAGGGCCCCAGGAGCAAGGCCAAACTCCTACAGTTCCTAAGTGTCCCTGGGGTTCAAAGCCTGCTCAACCAGGTACCCAGCTGTCTCTCACAGCCCCACACTTGACAACTTGTTAAGTCTACTTTTTCGAGCCAATGTCTGTAAGGATTCTGATTTTTCTGTTCATTTCTTAACATCCTTAATTACCATATGAGTTTGCTCACTTCCATGCCTACATCCTGTCCTGCAGCACAGGTAACAATTTTCTCTTACAGTTATAGCATAACAAAGCAACCATGCATCATTTCCAAAGTCTAAGATTTAGATCTTGATGCCCAGATGAAATATTGGCTTGTCTTAGTGGAACTATCCTGTAACTTGGGTACCGTTGTCTTCTACTCACCTCTAGCTTTATCTCAGGTCATATGTCTCTTATAATGCTTTCCCAACTCAGGTCCCCAGGAAACAAGCACATTAGTTCTTCTCATCTACCTATATTCTTGTCTGTATTCACTGTATTGCCTGATCACAATACCTGGAAACCCATCCTCCAGCTTCAACTACATGTGTCTAGCTTCATATTGTCAAAACTCATAACAGTTTTATCTTGTGAAGTCCAGTGCAACTTTCCTATCTCCTGCATAAGCGACAGACTAACCCCTTTTACCAATTTCCAACACTTATGATTCCTGTTCTATATTCATAGAATTAAGGTTTACAGTGACATCTCTCTAATCCCACATGCACTTCCAATTGAACACAGTGCTTACCATATTTGTCCTCTGAAATTCAAAGAATCCCGTGAAAATGTCCCCGACCCTTCCAGACCCAGTTCAGTCAAGCAATTGCTAAAGCCCCTATAAACAGTTGCCAGATGGTATTCTGTTTTTACCTACTTATCTCACCATAATGTCACCCTACAGATTCATAAGTATACTCTGAGACATACTACTGGTTCCTACGCTACTGCAACAGTTTTCAAGATGTTATAAACAAAGGCTTTCTGTACCATCTCAACTTGTCAGCTTCTAGCTATTGTTTTAAAGCTGTTAAATGGGTATGACTGGTGAGTGTCAAAAATATTTGTGTGCCAGCACAGTCCCCACACTGCTAGGAATAGCTATGTCCATGAAACATCTGAAAACAGAAAATTCTGGTGAGTTCCCTGTGCCATCTCCCGTGCCCAATTACTATGTCTGGATGCACAGAGAATATTATCAGCTATTATTGATGAAGGTACCAAGAATTCTCCATTGACACAGAAACACACACACACACACACACACACACACACACACACACACACTATCTGGCATGTTTCTATTTAGACTCAGAATTTATATATCAGATTTAATTGTTATTTGCAAAGTATCTTTCAAATTTACCACTTTCTCTGTGTTAGCTCTAATCACCAAATCCCTGTATTAGGTTTCCCCTGGAGAGTACTTCCAGAATTAATTGCTCCTTTGATATCTCAACTTTCACTGAAATATATCTGAATTTGTAGATCTCTTTGTAATCTATCATAAGTACCATGCCAATACTCTCAAGCATAAGACATGCCCCAAGTTTCTTGTGCCATTCAAGTTCTTTTTCATTTCTTGCAACAAATTTGCCAGATAATTTTCAGAGAAATGTAGTCAGCTCCCTGCTTTATGTAATGATTAGATCCTATCATCCAATTTCCTAGCTGGCCTCTCTTGTTATATCCCCCAAGAAATAAACCTCCCATTATCATGTTCTCTCTCCATGGCCTAGCTATGAATGAAGAGATTATGAATTAGATATGATCTTGAACTAAATCTATCTATCCTATCATAACCTCATATACCAGTGTCATCCTTAACTTCCCAATCTTGCCTCCTTGATAACACAGGCTCTCTGCTAGCATTTCCTGTCATTTGTGAAACCTGAGATTTTGGTACCATCTCCACAATCTCATTTCATAGCTCTGGAGGAAAAGAGCATCCACTGAGTGATGTCAGTCTGGCCCATACAGACACATGTTCTAAATTTTATCTTGTGTGTAAATGCTAGATTTTAAACTCCTGTATGTTTGTTTCAATACAATTACCAGAGAGTTAAACAATTCATAAGAAAACAGATGGAAAGTTTATCTAAGCATAGAGAAGTATAATGATGTGGTGAGAAAAAGAATAATGCAGAATAATATGGGCATGGCAGAAAAGGGTAAAGGCAGGAATATGGTAAGGTACAAAAACAATAAAGGCTTATTGATAAACCATATGATAAACCTTAAATGTAGAAGCTTCTATGTATGTACATATATGATAGGAGTTCAAATGGAGTCACAGTATAAGGGGAGAGAAAAATCCCTAACTAGACACCTTATGTCACCAATAAAACCTCTGGCATCAGGAATTGTGAGTTATTGGACAAAAGATCTCACTACAGTGACCTCCCACAAAAACAAACCACCATAGGCTATTTCAATGGTATTGGTAACTCTCCAAGATATGATGTTATAGTCCTATTGCCAAAGGCATATTTGCTGATATAACTGAACATCAAGAAATGTAGCTAATGTCCAAAGACAAGCTTCACACCTACTTGTTGGGGACCACTCTGCCAAATGTTGGAACCCACACTGCACCAAGATTTGGGGGCTAAATTTTCCTGGCCCATGCTGCTGCTTTGGTCCTCGTGTCAAGATTCAGCAAGAGAGAGAGAGTGAGGGCAGACATGAAGAATAGAGACCAGAGTGTGATTCAGTCCCATTTATTCTCAAGTCTTTCTTCTTCTCTCTTTTCAAGTCCCTTGTTCCTAGTCCAAGTCCCAAATCTCAAGTTCCTAGTCCCTAGTGGCTCCAAATTCCAAGTTTCCAGTACCAAGTCTTAAGTCCTTTCTTCTGTCTGCCTCTTGCCTTTTATATATCTCACTTGTAAGTCATGCCTTTAAGTCACACTTTTAAGTCACACTTTTAAGTCTCACACACCCAAGGGAAAATCCTAGGTATATAAAACAAGATGTTATCAGAGTGTGCTCAGCTGTTGTAGGCTGTTGAAAACAAGTCTCTTGTCAGCATATATTGCTCGAGACGGCTGCAAGCATGATAGCCTCCTTCTGTTATCTCCACACAGGTCCCCCTTTTAAAATTATTTTTCAAAAGTTAAGGCTGGGAAAACTTACAGAAACTGTGCCTGCCTTAGGTTGGAACAAATGACCCCAGCCTCCCTTTCCCATCTTTGGATACTCAAAAGCTATTGGTTGAGCTCCTGTCTTAGGATGGTGAGGCCTCCCTTTTTAGGGGCAAGGGTGTTTAAGTGTTCTCTTACCCATCATTGACTATCTGGCTTAGCATGTAAGTTAGGCTTTGATTCTAACTTACGTGCTAACCTTAGTCTTGATGACAGAGGTTTCAGAATCCCCTCCTTCCAGCCTGTAATAATGGACCTGTATGGGTTTCATTTGAATAATGTCTATCTGTTGTCATACAAAAGCCATCAGTTTGTTGAACAGAGACGAGAGACTTAACAATACCTGAATAGTCAGTATAACAGCAACACTGTTTTTTAAGGGCAACACATAACTTCCTCTATCAGAGGAGTAAAATGTATAAGCCTCTTCTATTATATTTACAAATGTGTCATAGCAGATTCTAAATCTATAGAAATGCAGAACTGACCATAGCTTTGATCTTTACAAAACAAGTAAGGAAATACCCCTTCCTGTTCCAGTCAATCTCAAACCCAAAAAACAACTATAGTAACTGTAGTAGTGGGTTTTCTTCTGGGTCTAAAAAATGTTCCCCACTAAATCATAAGTTGAGGAACCAGGAGTCCAATAGTGCCACCCTGGAGGTACGGGTGGTGAAGTCTCCTTCCACATTGAGGACTTCTCAAGTCAGGTGTAGGAAGCCGCTGTTAGCAGTGGTTATACGTTTGCCATTCCAAGATGGCGCTGGCCTCGTGTTTTCCCAGCAGTAAACAATTATCTGTGCAGCTGCAAAGGCAGAAAACGCGCCAAAGTCACTGCCAATCCCGAGGCATAATATTGGGTGGTGAGTGAACAGCCAATCAGAAGT
This sequence comes from Arvicanthis niloticus, assembly GCF_011762505.2. Taxonomy (NCBI): domain Eukaryota; kingdom Metazoa; phylum Chordata; class Mammalia; order Rodentia; family Muridae; genus Arvicanthis; species Arvicanthis niloticus. The sequence continues at coordinate 17,861,539 of NC_047679.1, forward strand.
GAATACGTCACTCTAGGGTGTATTTAAGCTAGGCCGCTTCCGGCTTCTTCGGTCTTTCCACGTTACTGTGACAAGAAGTAAAGTCCTCGTTTTGCAGTAACTACCCGAATACTGTCTCTCGTGTTTCTCTTCCACTGGTGTGGGGGGACACGAGAGGTGCGCAGAAAATCTGGCATCGAGAACCCGGGAATTTAAAGGCACGGCGGAAGGCCCCCGAGACTCGAGGAGGGTTAAAAGATTGCAGGTTTCGAGGTACGTCTTTGGAAGGTATGCCTGGGGTAGAAACCTTCGTTGCGGGTAGATATTCACCCATTCCCGCTGCAACAATAGCTAGCCTCTTGTTTGCGTTGCTTTTAGCTATTAGGGCAAGTCAAGAGTTTTCAAGACTGGTCTGCTCCAGGCTATCAGAACCAGGGCGTGTTAGCCGGCAACAGGCAAGGCCTGGTCATAGGATAGGATATTCAAAGGGAACAAGGGCTACTGCAGAGTCCATTAAGTTTAAGGAGAGAATGGAGGTCAAAAAGACCCCCCCTGTACTTCATTAAGGAGCCTGACTCCATAGAACTGGGCAGCTCCGAGGAAGAGAGCCTGGGGCAAGAAGCAGCTGCCTATACAAAGGGTAGCGGTGCTGAGATAAGACTAAGAAAGCTAGCAGCTCGCTGGGGTTCGAGGGTCCCCTGCCGTGCTTCTCGGCTCGGGCTGTGGGAACAGGGATGCAGCGACACGGCCCGGGTCAGACCGGTTACAAAAGCGTCTCCACTCTGCTACCTGTGGTGGCTTGCAACAAGACAGAGCCAGAGCAAGGGTGCGGGGCGGCGGGCACACAGGGAGTGCCCCGAGAGCTTAGAGCAAGCAATGCCAGTGATAGAACAGATGGTTTTTGAAAATGCCACAGCTGAATGCTGTGCAGCCATTGTTCCTCGTGAGAACAGGAGGCTACAAGGTTGGCTAAGGGCCTGCTGTGGCCCAGGGAGGGGGGCTGTTTGTGCTTATTCCACAGGTGAAAACAATTCAATTTGGGTCCCTACGCGGCTGGTGCAGATTGTGAAGAATAAAGCTAGGTTGCAAGATTACAGCTCTGAGTCTCCTGATACTGAAGTTCCATTTGGCGATAAGTATACCACTGTGGGCCATAGTCAGATCTTAAACTGTTCTCTTGCCAGTACATTCAAATGCTGAAGTACTACCTTTTGCTTACAGCTATTTGAGTGTTACTTACAAAAGAGGCTTCAAAACATAGTTAAACTGCCAATATTCCATTGGCTACAGTTGGTAGCTCAACCGAGAGTTTGAAAATTTTTGATTTGCCTATGTTTATAGAGAAAAGATACAACATGTGTCTTTTAAGGTTTACAGTTTAAATTTAAGGTTCAAAACTAAAGCCAAAAGGCACAATTCAGGCTTAGCCAAGCCTCAGAGAGCAGGCCTGAGGGAGGTTAAGTACATTTACATTTGAATTAAGACAAGGCACACTGCAGCTGTAGAAGCTCAGGTGTTAAGCATTTCCTTTTGTTCTGAGTCTTTAGACCAGGCCCTAGAAATGTGCTTAAGGGAATTTGTCTTTTGTCCTCATTGTTTCTTGTGAGACGAGGGGTAAACCTAAGACCCAAAGACTTTACAACAGTCTGTGGGCTAAAAGATATGTTTATGCTACAGAGATTAAAATTATGCCTGCTTCCCTCCATGAGTATAGCTGTGCCTGCTGATAGAATATGGCTCAGGTTGTTTTAATTCCTTTGTATTTGGAGTTGTTGAGGATGAGATGCTTTGGATTCCTTTAATGTATGTAACAATTATTAGAAAATAAGATTGGCTTTTATCCGATATATTCATTGGACTAAAAAAGATTGGTTATTAAATTAATCCAAAATAAAGTTCAAATTTAAGATTTATACAGCCTAACTTGCCTACTCCAGCTGCCATTTTAATAAACGCTTATAGAATTTTATAGATATAAAAGATGTTTTATATTATCCCTTTACATTTCTGGTAAAGGTGAAAGATTTACAGGTAGTAAATTTAGTCATAATGTTTAAGAGCCCATGAAGCGATATTTTTTAGAAATAATTGCTTCAGAAAATGGTTAATTGTTTTACATTTTATATATACAAATATTGTTGTTGCTTTGATACAAAAAATTAAGCGGTTAAATCGTTTGGTGTATATTATTCATTGTGTGATACTTTATTAGTGGATTTCTCTAAAGAAAATTTTTCTGCAAGCCATTGCTTCAATATAACGAGCTTTAAAAATTTTTTTAGAGTACTTGTTACTCCAAAAAAAAGATTCAAAGACACTGTCTTTCAATATTTGAGACAGGTTGGGGCTAGAAAAATGGCTCAGCCGTTAAAGGCTAGATTTTTTAAAAATAAAGGCTGAACTCCCAGCAACCACATGGTAGCTCACAACCATTTGTGGTGGGGATCTAACGCCATCTTCTGGCTTGTGAGTGTATATGCAAAAAGAAAATGGTTTACTTTTAATCTTGATTTGCTCTTAGTGATTTTTAAAAGTTGTTAAGAGATATTATTTGGCTAAAACCTCATTTTAAGCTTAACATAGGAGGATTTAAACCTCTGTTTGATGTTTTCAAAGGGATGCAAGTCCTAAATTAAATCATATGTGTATTTTCTTGAGTTTATCCTGCTTCAACACAATTAAATTATGTGTTTGCAGCCACTGTTTAGAATGTTAAAAAAGGGTATATCTGCCTTTGTCTTGTTGAATGGTATATTTCATGAAGTGCAGAATGTTTCGGCTACATGATCTAATATCTTTAGCCATTTGAATAACATTAAAATTAATAAGGTGTTTTAAGAATGCATCTACACAACCGGTGTCGGTGTGTGTAGACCCTCCATTTTTCTTTATGTTATCCAACATTCAAAATAATTCTGATATCTTAGATTGTAAGAATGTTACATGCCTTTTAGCACAATGCTGGAATGGATCAGTAGACCTAGCCTTGGTTGTGCACAGGCCTACCTTTGTGCCCATCCCAGTACATCATTATGGAGACATAAAAGAGACTTTGGTTAATCAGAGAGTTGATTGGCTCCAAGCCCATGTGGAGCAGCTCACAGATGTGGTTCAAATGAGCTGTGGTGTCAGCAACCCCACATCCAGGTATTACACCTTTGAGATTTGTGAATGATACATTTATTTAAAACCATAATCTTTCTGCTTATTTAAAAGGGAAGTGGAATGGGAAGCTGGATCAGGTACAACAACAATTGCAGATCCGGATCTTGGGCCTTGATGGAGTGCAGATGGACCCTGTTTCCCTTGGCGATTTTACTTCTTGAATTTCTTCTGCCTTTTCTTTCTTTCTTTCTTTCTTTCTTTCTTTCTTTCTTTCTTTCTTTCTTTCTTTCTTTCTAAAGAGCGGGAATAGCCTGCTTGGTGCAGCCCTATGTTGTGGATTAGTGTTCATGTATGGTTGGTCTGTAAGCTCAGAGCCCAGCAAAAACGTGACAAGGCCGCTTTATTCCAAGCACTCGCAGCCTTGGAGCAAGCATCTCTCCCTGAAATTTGACTATCTAGGCTAAGAAAGTAGCCAATGACTGAGACTCTCAGTCGATGCACTCCAAGGGTTCAGCCCATTGCACTGGGTCGATGAGAGGTCTAAGTCCAGCCAGCTCTTGCCTAAATAATTGTGGTACCTGAATAATAGGTTGACAGCCCTTGCACTCCTGGGAGCTATACTCCATTGTACAGGGACGGGTGTCAATTCCTCTTTACTTCCCCTTAGCCCTTGCACCCAGAGGACTTGTTTCCATCGCACCTGGAAGGGTAAGGGAGAATCTTTGGGCTATAAGCTCTTGATCGCTTATTCCCCCAAGATGGAGTTTGCTTGATCGGGCTTGAGTTCGAATCTTGATTGGTACTGTGTTTAATAGGCAAAAGGCTGTTTCATTTTAATAATTTAAACAGGGAGAGATGTAGGAAGCCGCGGTCAGTGCTTCCATTCCAAGATGGCGCTGGCCTCGTGTTTTCCCAGCAGTAAACAAGTAACTGCGCAGCTGCAAGGCAGAAAGTCCGCCAAAGTCACTGCCAATCCCGAGGCATAATATTGGGTGGTGAGCGAACAGCCAATCAGAAGTGAATACGTCACTCTAGGGTGTATTTTAAGCTAGGCCCCTTCCTGTCTTCAGCCCTTCCACTTCCTTCCACGTCCTTCCGCATTTTCCACATTTGCTGTTACAGAGTAAAGCCTCCTTTTGCAGTAACTACCCGAATTGCGTCTCTCATGTTTCTCTCCCACGGGTGAGGGAGGACACGGGAGGTGCCCAGAACAGTCAGGTTTGCTGGTTGATCTGTTCCAGTTTGAAGCCAATTGAGAAGCATCTTCATGTTTCCTGCAAAGAAAAAAATACTCTTCTCAGGGGGTTTCTCCTCCCTGGGTTTGTTATTGTTGTCTATTTGTTTAATCAGTCTCTCTGGCAGCCAGCGTGTGGCATCTGCAGTTTGGGAATAAATGCAGAGAGAACCTCTTCCCCATATAAGCACTGAATCTTGCCCATTCCAGGTTCCAGTTAATGGGTCTTTCCAGAGGACTGTTGCAAAATTCTTTTTGGTATCAGGATGCCAGAATCTATCTGCAGCAGATTTTGCTTCAGAATCCAAAGTTAAAAAATTTAAAATAAAGAGCGTGTGATGAAGGATATTTCTGGGGGATCCCTTGGTAGGGTACCATTCCCCCTTTTTAATTTTTTCAAATTGACATTTAATGGTTCAATGCACCCTTTCTACCATACCTTGGCCCTGTGGATTATATGGAATACCCATTTTATTTAGTATTCCCAATATTTCACAGAATTGGTGGAAACTGGAGATTGTATAACCTGGGCCATTGTCAGTCTTTATCTGTTTAGGCACACCCAATACAGCAATTGTAGGAGGCATATGAGTGATCACATGCTTGCTTGTTTCTGCAGATTGTACTGTTCCATAAATGAAACCACTGTATGTACTTACACATACATGTATATATTTTTGATTGCCAAATTCATTATAATGAGTAACATTCATTTGTCAGAGACTGTTTGGTATCAGTTTCTTTGGATTTGCTCCCAAATGAGGAGCTGGTAAAAGTGTAGCACATGATTGACGTTGTTTAACAATTTGTCTAGCTTGTTCTCTGGTATTTTTAAACATAATTTTTAAAGTTTTAGAATTAATGTGATGTAACTCAGGAGCCTTTGTGGGCTGACCCAAGTCTGATGGCAGATCTGATAAAGTCACTGCAGCTACACGAGTAGCTAGATCTGCCTTTGTGTTTCCCTCAGAGGGAGGACCTGGTAGCCCAGCATAAGCTCTCAGGTGTCCTATAAAGAATTTACACTTTCTCCTCAAAATTAATTGTTGGCACTCTAAAAACAAATCGGCTGCTTCTGAGGAATGCTTTATTTGTGCAGCAGTTTTCTAGTAGAGGGATATATTGAGCTATATATGAGCTATCTGTATAAATATTAATGGTTTGATTTGGAAATGTTTGAAACACAGCAATAACAGCATGTAATTCAACCAATTGAGCTGACACAGATGATGGAGCAAAGGAAACTACTTAATCTTGAAATCATAAGCAGCTGTTCCTGATGAGGAATCATTAGTGAAAATTAGCAATGCTTCCTTGATAGGTGCATGCACAATATGAGATTGAAAAATGAATGCATGGTGATTACAAAACTGAACCAATTTATCTAGTAGATAATGATTATCTATCTGACCAGCAAATGAAGCACATGCAATAGGCCAGACTTCAGAACTCTGCATAAGCCAATCAACCTGGTGCCTTGTGTAGGGTTGTATTATTACATCAGGATCCTTTCCAAAATATATTTGACTATTATCTCTGCCCAACATAATGATATCAGCTACAGCAACATAGTATAGATAAAGAACCTTCTTAGGGGATGAGGGAAGATAAACCCACAATATGGGTGCAGTTTGCCAAAAAACTGCAGTAGAAGTTAGTTTAGTGTTAAAAATAAGAAAATATAAAGGCTTAGAAAAATTAGTATGAGTTAAAAATTGGGATGAAATAGCACTCTCCACCTCTGTTAGAGCCCTGTCAGACTTAGGGTCAGGATCTCATTTGAGAATCTCAAACAGAGGCTTCAATTCTCCTGTCATGAGTTTCAAATATGGTCATAGCCAATTAATGTCTCCCAATAATTTTTGAAAATCATTAATTGTCTTAAGGTAATCAGTCTTCAAGGTAGCATTACAATTAATAATATGTGGACCATTAATCTGATATCCTAAATAAGTATATGGATCTTGTAATTGTACCTTTTCTGGTGCTATTGCTATTTGTAATCCTGCAGTCTGTAAAGCTGTTCTAAGATCATCAAAGCACTGGAGTACCTGTTTTCCATCTTTTCCTGCTATTAAAATATCATCCATGAAATGAATCATATAGATTTGCTTCCACATCATTCTAACCCTCTCTATGGCAGAAGCCATAAACTTTGGGCACAAAGTAAGACTGTTAGCCATACCTTGAGGCAAGACCTTTCATTGATGTCTCTTGATAGGTTCTCTAAATCTTATAGCAGGAACACTGAAAGTAAAGCACTATCTGTCATTAGGATGCAATGGGATAGTAAAAAAAAAACAGTCTTTTAAATCTATAACTATTTTATAATAGCCTAAAGGTATGGCCACTGGTGTGGACAGCCCAGATTGTAAGGTTCCCATCATAATCATGATTGTGTTAACAGTCCTCAAGTCTTGCAACAGTATCCACTTTCCTGACTTTTTCCTAATGACAAATATTGGGGTATTTCAGGTAGAGTTACTCTCCTCTAAATGTCCTGCCTGTAATTGCTCCGGCACTAGCAATTGAGTGGCTTGTAATTTTTTGGTGGTTAGGGACCACTGATCCACCCAGATGGGTGTGTTCCCCTTCCAGGTGATGGGATCCTGCACAACACCCTAGGAGTGCAGATGAATCAGTAGTACCCATCAAAAATACCCCAAGCCTCTTCTTGCAGTGTTACCATGGACCTCAACAGGATGAGTAATCCCTTCTTCACTTTTTCCTAATCCTTTTCCTGGGGAAAATCCAGAGTTTACTATTTGAGCCATGATTACTTCATTAGGGCTGCACATAATCAATCTCAACTGGGGTAACAGATCTCAGCCCCAGAGATTAAGAGATTAAGAGATTAAGCCTGGGATGACATAGGGTTTTATATTTTTTGTATTTCCTTCTTTATCTTTCTACATCAGCACCTTAGAGCTTTGTTGTGGATTTTGACTTTGGCCAATACCCCTTAGGTTGGTTAAGGTTGGGGTCAGAGGCTAGGTGGCAGGCTAATCACTTTATTTTAGGATAGTCACATCAGCTCCTGTGTCAACCAAGTCTTGGAATGCCTTTCCACCCAGCCATAGTGTCATCATAGGTTTTTATTTAACTATAGGCGGTACACAATATGCATCAGAGGAACCAAAGTCTTGATCCCCTCTCTTAGGACTCTTACATTTGTGATTAGTAGGGAACAATAGAAGTAACAAGAGTTGAGCTATCCTCCTTCCTGTAGAAATGGTGACTATATTCTGAATTGCCTGAGCCATTACCTTAACTTCACCTTGATAATCATTGTCTATAACTACAGGAAAATTTGTAGTTTCTGCGTAGTAGTACTGCTTCTTTCCACTATTAGGCCAAAGATATTTGGATAGAGCGGTCCAAACACCCCAGCGGGTAAGGCCTGAGGTCCCCTTTCTGGGATTATTACTGTGTGGGTGGCGGAACTGAGGTCTAGTCCTGCGCTTCCTGGTGTTGCTCGACTAAGTTCTGAAAGGGACTGGCATTTGCTGGTATAAAACTGAGTGCCCCATAAGCCTGTTTTGGCTTGTGTTGGTTTGGGGTCTGGAGCTGGTCCCTGTTCCTGTTTCCCTTATTATGGGAAAGGGTGTTTCCTTGTGTGTTGCTTTTGGACCTATATTCACTAGCCCAGTGCCTTCCATGTTTTCAAATTGGACAGAGCCCAGGTTGTTTTCTGGGCTGTCTCTGGGTTAACTCATTTTCTGCCTTGAAATCTCTTGCAAAGTGTCTAGGCTTGCCACATTTAAAACAGGCCTTTTGGTTTCTACTAGGCAAAAAATATCTTACTGATTGTCCTTGCATGGCAGCTGCCATAGCTAAGTCCTGGTGGTAGGAGGGACCTATATCAGAACAGAATCTGATATACCCTGTAAGGTCTGTCTTCTTCCTGTAAGGTCTAATGGCCACTTGGCAGGTAGGGTTGGCATTTTCATATGCAAGCTGTTTCACATAATCTACTCCTGCCTCTGCATCACCAAAAATCCTCCCTGCTGTTGTCATTAATCAATGAACAAAATCAGAAAATCATTCATCAGGTCCTTGTCTGACTGCTGTTAAGGATGCAACAGGGTCTCCCTTTGCTGGGAGTTTACGCCAAGCCTTCATGACTGAATTTTGAGTTTGAGTGAATAAGCCTTGGTCACATTACATCTGGTTGTCACTGAAAGCAAATTGCCCTTCACTTACTAAGGCATCAAAGGACCAACCATTGCCTGCCTGAATGTTTCTCCTAGCTGTTTCTTTACAATTCTCATGATACTCTGATTTCCAAATAAGATAGTCAATACCATAAAGAACCGCTCTCACTAACGTATTCTAATCACCAGGAGTCCGCCACTTCTCCATGGCAGACTCTAAAATTTCAAGAGTAAAGGGAGCATTGGCACTGTATTGTGATGTTGCATTTTTTAATTCTTTAATTATTTGAAAATTAAACCCTGTGTGATGTCTCCAAGCAACCCCTTGATCATTTCTGGTCTCTGATACAGGGAAACCCTCAGAGTCTCCCTTCTCTAGATGATCTGTGGCTAATCTTAAGCTAGGGGACAGGAACTGTCTTTGGATTCCTGGTTGAGGAATGCAAGGAGCCAGGAGACTGCCGCAGCTTACCTCTTGAGACATCTTCCCTGTCCTTAATATTTGTAGCTGATTAATTAAGTCCTGATACTCTTTTTCTAACTCTATTTGTTGTTTAAGAAAAGATATTTTTTTCTTTATCTCCCTTCTGGGATCTATAACCACCATCTCCATTGCAGGAGCATTTGGAGGCTGAGGTGCATAGGGAGGGGGCCTTCGGAAAGTGTGGGAATTGGCTCCGCTCTTGCCATTACAAGGTGGCGCTTGGCATAGGCATTGCTTGAGAGAAAAGACATATGTCTGACTGCATACATGTTTTGCCATAGTTCCTGTCCCCTTGAAAACAGCATTGGGTTGGGTGGCCCATGGTAACCATACTGTATATGGCAGGTGGTGAAAATGAGGTTGACAATCTCCCTTCAAATACAGGGGGTCAGAGCTCTATGTCCTTCTGCTTGCATAAAACAAAAAAGGGGGAGCTGTGGCAAGTGTCTCCGCTCTCACCATTACAAGGTGGCGCTTGGCAGAGGCATTGCTTGAGAGAAAAGACAACTCCATATATGGAGTTGTATGCACTGAGAGGTGTGGTTACCCAATCACCCAACCTCGCACCATTGAGAATGGCCAATCACCAGTGACTTCGTGGCAGCTGCTGATAGGATTAAGGCAATGCTTATAAGGGGATGCATGGGGAAGGAGAGCGAGAGAAGAAGCTTGCTGTACAGGGATAGCTGAATAAACTGCTTGAAAAAGAACACGGTTGCCGTTGCCTTATTCTGCAGGTCAGACATGGGTAGCAACAGGGAAGAGGGCCATTCAGGGTCCTAATGTTCAGCTGCCTCTTCCTCTAGGTTAGCACAATCTGGCTCTGACAAATCATCATCAACTTTTGGTTGTATTTTAGATTCTAATTTTAGATTAGTACTTTTCTTTTTATTTTGAACATAAAAGATAGTAATTTAAGGAATGAAGCTAAAGCAGACAATTAACACATGTGAGCAGTAAACAGCAAAATAAAAACAGAGAGTTAAGTTCAAGCTGACTTATTTTTGCCCCATTTTCATTATCATGACTAACCTTTCTCGACGGGGCAGATTCCCATGGTGATCACCTTCATTTCACTTCTGAATTTTTGGCAGATCCTTCTTCTAGTAAAGTCCCTCACTGGGTCTCTCATTCTTGCTGCCTCACATTAGGCACCAAACTGTCGGGGACTGCGCTTCCAAATTTTGGAAACAGCACTGCCCCAAGCTTTGGGGGCTAAATTGTTCCAGCTCTTACTGCTGTTCCGGTCCGCAGGTCAGGGTTCAGCAAGAGAGAGAGTGAGGGCGGGTGCAAAGCATGGAGACAAGACAGAGTGTGATTCAGTCCCGTTTATTCTCAAGTCTTTCTTCTTCTCTCTTTCCAAGTCCCTTGTTCCTAGTCCAAGTCCCAAGTCTCTAGTTCCTAGTCCCTAGTGCCTCCAAGTTCCATGTTTCCAGTACCAAGTCTCAAGTCCTTTCTTCTGTATGCCTCTTGCCCTTTATATGTCTCACTTCTAAGTCATGCCTTTAAGTCACACCTTTAAGTCTCACACACCCAAGGGAAAATCCTGGGTATATAAAATAAGATCTTATCAGAGTGTGCTCAGCTGTTGTAGGCTGTTGAAAACAAGCCTCTTATCAGGGTATATGCCTCAAGATGGCTGCAAGGAAGATAGCCACCTTCTGTCGGCTCCCCACACCTACTGAGTAATATTCATGGTACAAGACATTTACATATTGTAAGGTGAGGAACAATCATCATAGTAATCAGCATAAATTCTGAGAAATAAAACACTGACATGTTAGGAGATATACTGCTATAAGAATGCCTCAAATATTATAAGAGTAAACCTATAAGTTACATTAAATTAAAGGTCCACTCCATGAGAAGGAACCCATAGAAGATACTGCTGAAGCTGAAAAGACCCTAAGATTATAGAAGTCATGGAAAATCACCTACTATTATTTTGCTAAAAGACCATTGAAATAAAATGACTGACTCCTAAAGAAATATTTCTATACACATAAACTAGTGTCCCATTCAACTCACACCATATAAACATCTTGCTGCAGTAGATGGTAATTAACACATAGTCACAAGGTGTTTGAAACAATGAACAATGTAGTCAGTTTTAAAGAAAATGCCTTATTCAATCCCTCCCTTTGAGGCTTGAGGATCAATATAGAAGATGGGTGGGGAAGACTGTAAGAACTAGTGATGGTGGATGATTTAGGAAAGAGTGTCCTTTAGACACAATAGGTCTGATATCATATAAGAGCTGAGTGAGTCTTTGACAGCACACACAAGTCCTACATATAATGAAACAGGACAATCTGCTAGTATTGTAACAGGTTAGTGGCCACAAATACTTGCCACCAAAAAAGGTATTAACCACCATATTTTGGTTTTATTTAAGTCCCAATCCATGAGATAGAATCCATAGAAGACACTGGTGTTTTTCAAAAGACCTGTTGTGCAAACAAAGTTCAGTTTTGTACAATGCCAGACAACTGTGCACATATACCACACTACAAGGCATGCCCCCATGACCAGAAATAGAAGGTCAACCTAGAACTGACATCATGTGTTCCTTTTGAATTTTTTCATGCTAGAATTTGTATGTTTTATGGCTTTTTCTACATACACACACGCGCGCGTGCACACACACACACCCCTTTTACACATATGGAGAATATTTTGGGAATGCATAAGTTGTGTGGGTAGTTCTGTGGGGAGTCTTGGTAATAGAAAAGATGTTGATGGGAAAAATCTTCTTTACCTCACATGAGAAAACTTTTTAAGTTAATAAATGAACTAAATTAATTGCATCTTTAAAACTTCTCAGATATAAAGTAAATGTTGACCCTATATGGTTCTTTAAAATTATTTTCTTGCCTCAGGTTCATTTGCTTCTAATCTCTAACTCATCTCTGTCAGCCACAGAAACATGAGGATTTCTAGACTCACAATTGGAAATCACTAACATTTGGTCTTCCTATATATAAGACACAAAACCACAAGTCTTCTAAAATTTCCACATAGATTTTATGAATCATTTCCTAATTCAAGAACCATAGAGTCCATTCAAGTGTGATGAGTCTACTTCTTAAAATCATTCCCATGTGAGAAAATTCTGTATAAATGCTGGGAAGCACAATATTAGTTTTTGAGGGTTATGAAGAATGCCATGCCCATTATACCTGTGTTTCCCTGAAGTTGAATATGTGAATAAACCTGTTGTTTCCATATCTATAAAATGGGAATAGTGACTCTGTGGATCTCATTGGAGGATCAGTAATGTGAGGAGCTGCTTATAAACCTGAAGTTTATAAATGAGGTTACAACTAAGCAATGCACAGGGAAAGGATGTCACAGATTTTGTGAAGAAGAGGCTGGTAGGGAAGAAACTGTTCTAAGCTGAAATATTTGACTATCAGAACTTCTGCTGAAAGAAATTCACCTCTTGTTTGATACCCTGTCTGGTCAACTTCCTGCTACTTGAAAGATATTTGTGATCTCCACATGTTTCAAATAGATCTCTTAACCCTTGATAAAGTAGAACTTAAAAGTTGGATGGACACTTTAAAATTATATATTTATGAAACAAATGGATCTATTTTATGGCATATAGACATGGAGAGAACCAGATATTGCCAGGCTATATTTCATATTTCTGCCACATCAGCATTCTCTATCATGATTCCAGTTGTGCTTCAAAACTCACCACTACTGCCATCAAGAGGCTTATATCTGTGATAGCAAGGAAGAGGGTATGGGCAGGGTGTTACACAACTCAGTCACTTGCAAATTGATGTCTTTCATCTTGCTGATGTCACTTCACAAATGGTATGGCAATTATCTCCGCTCAGTTTGAACTGTTGGCATTTCATCTAGGCTCTGCCCCATACTACCTGGCAACTGCCAGGTGTGCTTGACTCACTATAAAAGGGTCTTTTTATCCCCTCCTCATGATCTTATTCTTTTTGTCTTGCTATGCCTCCTCCCCATTCCCCCCCATCTCTCTCCATGTGTTCATCACTGGCCTCTTCTCTCTCTCTCTCTCTCTCTCTCTCTCTCTCTCTCTCTCTCTCTCTCTCCTTTCTCTGCATTTCTCTGTCTCTAGTTACCCCTTCAAATACCTTCCCTATGCCCTAGATAAACTCTATCCTATACTATACCCTCATATGGCTGGTACCTTGGGGGGGAAGGATTGCTTCAGCATGAGCCTGCATGGGACCCCTTCCCTCACAACATGCCATACTTACCTCATGCATATTCCTGGGTTTTCTATCTTTTTATAAAACACAACATTGGTGAAGAGACTCAAATTTAGAAACTGGAAGATTCACAGCCCCAGCTGCTACATAAAGAGCCAACACTTGCAAGTCCTATACACATAAACTTCAGAGAACTGGTAAGTTCCCACCTCCTGTTGGTCAGCATAAACATCCCCTGGTCCCAAGGGAGGGTTGTTGAGCTTGGAGCCACCCCTATCCATAAAGAGAGAGACATTTAGTCTTTATGACTGGTCTTTTCACTGACCCTCATTCTAGTACTTCAAACCCTTGGGTGATTACTCCCCCACTCTTGGAAGTGGTTTTCTCTTGCTGCTATAGGAAAGTTCTAAGCTTAGTAAGACCACTTTTTCCTGTGAGTCCAGGATTCACATTTAGCCACTAGCATCTTAGTGATGACCCAGTATGTCTACACCTGGTTGGTTTGTTTGTTTCATATGGATTTTGTTCTTGGGATTCCAGTAGTTATAATTTTAATAACTTACATTCCTAATGGGTTGCCCTTCACCATCTTTTCCCTACCTACTTGGATGTCTCCTTGTCTAATTCACAGTACCCAACAAACAATATCTCTGCAAGGCCACTTAAGTGGGATTTTTAAAACAACTTTCTCACTAACAATCCTTAGGAGTTCCCCCTCTGCCATTTTCTTACTGTTTGCTTTACTCTTGCTCTGCTCCTGGTTTGATGCCCCTTGATTCGGCTGCAGGGAAAGCAACTCTCACTTCAACCTTCCCCCCATGCTTCTGTGTTCTGCTTGGAACACTGATTTGCTGAGATGCTGCTTTCCCAAGGCCACCTGCCTGCCCCCCATGTGCTGGCACCCTACCCACTTTCCAGCTGCCACCACCCCTGCCTGTTCAATTCCACCTTCCACTTTCATAGCAGAGCTCTCTCACACTTTCTGAGTGGAGCTGTTAGAGGACAGAATGCTACTTCAGGAAATTCCCTTCCCCACCCACCATAAATTCCTACTGCAAAGAAGGAGTTCGGCTCAACATCAGTCCACAATTTAGATACTAGGTCTTGACCAGCCCCACTTGCTTGCACCATACCACCCCCTTATTTCTATTACCACTTCATTCCAAAAGCCATTTTATCTCTTTGCATAGTTTCCTGGGATGCCAGTGCCTAGAACCTTCTGTCTGATGCTTTCTGTTTTATTCTCAGTTCCTTCCTGGGGAATCAGCACTGCTTGCCCATAGTTCAAAGTGGAGCATCAGAACTATTCAATGTTCCATCCCAGTGTCTGGGCCTGTGCTGTGGGCATGGAAGCTGTTCACTGCTACTTCCTAACACAGTCACTAAGCCAAGTGTACTCTAGACAAACTTTACCATTTGTCTCTTTCCACATGTTTCTGTTCATGTGTTTTTCTCTGCCAATACATACCTGCAAGACCAACATAACTAAACAGTGTAAAGGTTAAAGATGACTGATACATACCTAAACATATACACATATACATGTATATAGGTATAGGTTTAGGTATTGGTATAGGTATGGGTATGGTATGGGTATGCATATGTGTATGCATATGTGTATGCATATGTGTATGGGTTTGGGAATAGGTATAGTTATATATGTTTAATCTTGTTTTCTTGCTGCTGAAATCAAGTTGCTGTGTGCTCTATTTCCTAAACACATTCTTTAACACAAAATTTAACAAACAGATTATCTAACTCAAGCATGCTCAATAGATACTATTGTCAATCTTGTCAGAAAACTTTTAAACATAATAATCTTTAAGCTTATGACAGAGAATCCAAAAGCCTAACAGTTACCCCCAAGGTCTTAAGAAGATAATAGGCTCAGTGACAAGACTACCTGGACTGTGGTATGATCACCACTGAGAAATATTGCCTCCATTGCCTTGCCCATTGCCAGGGTTTGGTCTACACTGGGGACAAAACAGGACACCCTGAGAGTCAGATGGCTCATATTGCCTAGGTCAGTGCAGGTCACTTCTCACTTCACAAGTATCTATTCTGTAGGAAAAAAATCTCATCTTCTGGATTTGACAGCCAGCCTGACTCTGTCCAAGTTGCCACAGAAAACACAGGGACCTGGGAACTGTTTAGGTAATGGACCATAGATGAACCTTTATCTTTTTAATTAATACATGACTCCTAGATTTACAATGTATTCTTCCCAGATTTCTGAATAAATTGACAGCTAAGATAACTGTAGGTTGACAACTATGAAACAGACCTAGGTCCTTACCCAAAGGTAATCCATCTCATTTGCTCAATAGTAAATTCATTAACTAGTTGAGAATGCCATATTTCTTATAGATTTCATGATAAATTGTATACAATTTTAGATATAAGCTTTCACAGATGTAACTTTCTATTACTTCCTTATCTAAACTCAGTTTCCAGTAACTATATGCTTCATATTTCCTCTACTTGCTATGCCACTGTCCTAAAATTAACCAAAAGAGTTCTTATAAATTACCATAACCATAATAAAACATTCAACTATATGATCCAACTGTATAATCAGAAGTTCAAATTGTAAGTTTCCTTTGATTGCCCTTTAAGATAAAGTGTTTCTTTTGTGTAATCTATGCCATAAGCTATCATGCTCAGATATAATTTTTCTTGTCTTTTAACTATAGACTTAAAATGTTGCTAAACTGTAGGAAAAAAATATGGGCTGGGGAACCCAGGGTTCCTCCTGCCATGCTGTGGGCAGTCCGCTGGGAATGCTCTGGGTTCCTCCAGCTGGAAGTTGGACCCGGCTGCTCATTAACTAAAGCCCTCTCCATGCTTCCTCAAGGCGCAGCCCCAACACACCAGGAAGTCCTTGGGTTTCCAAAACTGGTTTATTGACATCCGGATGATGGATGGATATGGATGTACACTCCACAAAACCCAGGCGGACCTGAGTTAAATAGGGAGGGGAAGAGAGGGGAGGGGCTGGGGATGAATATTTAATTGGCTCCACCCTCTGGCCTTCAGGTACTTCATTAGTATGTAAATCTCTCTAGGGCCTGTTCATCACGCCCTCCACCTGTGTACATGACTGAAGGGTGAAGGTGTAATGGAGATTAGGCCTTGTGTTAGGCCCAACACTAAAC
Source organism: Arvicanthis niloticus (assembly GCF_011762505.2). Lineage (NCBI taxonomy): Eukaryota > Metazoa > Chordata > Mammalia > Rodentia > Muridae > Arvicanthis > Arvicanthis niloticus. The sequence goes on from NC_047679.1 coordinate 17,877,849, forward strand.
TATATAATCAACTATAATATTCACAGGGTCAAAGTTCTGAATTTCCTTTGTCTTTCAAATGTAAACTTAAAATTGTTTCTCATTATGGTAATTTATGTGTATTCAGACTCCTAGACAGAAGGAATAAGCCCTTCTTACTTTTCTTCTCTACAAAAGGTTTTTGTCTTCCTAAGCTCATTTTAAAGACTGTTCATATTATTAACAAATCTATCTCTTTTGTAAACATATAAGCTTCAGGAAACTCACATATCTACCTCTCATGGATCAAATAAAAATCCATAAAGATAAGTAATCTGCAATCAATGATCTAAATTTCACAACTAACTACATTCCAGAGCGTGGGTCCTCTCCTGTTCCGGATTGAACTCCCTCACCCACAACACCAAGACCTAAGGGTTCAAATGTACACTTAAAAATTTCTTCTCTCAACATACTTTATGACTTTATTCCCTACATGTAAATATATGTGTGTGTGTGTGTGTGTGTGTG